>NC_134483.1:73834311-73894311 GCF_040206685.1 Ascaphus truei | reverse complement strand
CAGAGAGACACACTCACACACACAGAGAGACACACTCACACACACAGAGAGACACACTCACACACACAGAGAGACACACTCACACACACAGAGAGACACACTCACACACACAGAGAGACACACACACACACACACACACACACACACACACACACACACAGAGAGACACACACACACACACACACAGAGACACACACACACACAGAGTTAGAGACACACACAGAGACAGAGACACACACATGGACACACACACACACAGAGACACACACACACACACAGAGACACACTCACAGACACACATTGAAAGGAGGGGCCCACCTGTGCAGCAGTTCATCCAGCAAGGCGGGAGGTGCTGTTGGTCAGGCAGCCGGTGCGGTAGGTCGACGGGAGGTGCGTGACGCCGGGAAGCCGGGTGTGAGGTCGGGCGGGAGGTGCGTGACGTCGGGAAGGAGGTGCGTGATGCCGGGAAGCCGGGTGTGAGGTCGGGCGGGAGGTGCGTGACACCGGGTGTGAGGTCGGGCGGGAGATGCGGGCGGTGCTGGAGGTGGGGCGGGAGATGCGGCCAGTCGGGTGGGAGATGCGGCCAGTCGGGTGGGAGATGCGGCCAATCGGGTGGGAGATGCGGCCAATCGGGTGGGCGATGCGGGCGGGAGATAGAAAATGCGGCCAGTCGGGCGGGAGATGGGACACGCGGGGGTGGCAGATGGTACGTGCTGGCGCCAGGCTCCAATGGTGGCTCGGCTCGTGCGCCTCAGCTCCTTGACGCTGCGTGATGTCATGACGTCACGAGCATCATGTTGGCATGGCAGCGCGGCGTCTGATGCTGCGCGGCCATTGCAGTACCTGCAAGAAGGAGCCAAATAAAATGGGCTCACATAGTGCGAGCAGGGACAATTGAACGGGGAATTCCTAGAGCCGCAGAACTACTCGCCCGCGGCCTAAATGCACACGCCACGGGCGTGTAGTTATAATGAATTGTCGAACACTGTATATATATATATATATATATATATACAAAAAATAAAAGAAAAACAGGCGCACTCCTAGTGTAATAAAGTATAAAAAGTTTTTATAGGACTGTAAAATATAAAAAACGCACTCACAGAGTAATATTTAAAGCATGTATGAGATATACTCAATAGCCCCAGGGTGTTTCCCAAAGTGGCGAGTTTGTAGCTGATTTTATCCTACACGAACGAGAGAGCTCATTCTGAGGCTATTGCAAATTTGCATGGGACTGCCATCATTTCGGTACTGCGGTTGTCTGCTGGTGAGCAGTGGAAGCTGAAGGAGGTGTAGCCGGAGGGAGTCTCTGTCCGAGACACTGAGTCTGACATCATCCGGTTCCTGAAGCACCTACACATCCTGCTATATCAACGGACACACCAAAGGTGGCACCAACGGGACGTTTTGGCGTGGACCCCTGCAGCTCTCAGGCGATTGAGTATATCTCATACATGCTTTAAATATTACTCTGTTTGTGAGTGCATTTTTTATATTTTACAGTCCTATAAAAACTTTTTATACTTTATTACATTAGGAGTGCGCCTGTTTTTCTTTTGTTTTTTGCAGATATCTTTGAGATTTGGTGATCCTTACATTCGGGGTGCAAGTCTCCAGTGGATTAAGTACATTTGTGATCTGGTTTTTATATACACTATTTTATTATTTTTGATATATTTATTATTTTCTTAACTAATATTTTTTGATGTGATTTATTATAATTTTATTATGTTATATATTCCAGTTTACAATTTATTGTAGGTCAGTCGCTTTATTTATATTTTGCCCTTTGGGTATTCATTGGTCAGATAGCCTTGATATCCAAATCTGTCGGATAAGCTAATCAATATCCAAATCAGGTATACGAAGGCGCTACTCCAATTTGTTCTTGTCTTTATATATATATATATACTGTATATATATATATATATATATATATATATATATATATATATATATATATGAAAAAATCACACTCAGTTGGCACACTGTAAACATAAGTAAGATGCTGATGCTTGCCCCATATGCACATGTAAAAAGTAGATTTTACCAGATTGGAGTCCGGAAAAAACGAGACAGCACACAGTCCAGTAGTTCCAATGAAGCTGTATTCAAAGTAACATGGCACCACCTCCAACGTTTCGGTCCACTCAACGTGACCTTCCTCAGGGACGTGCAATAAGTGAATGCTAATCCACCCCCTTATATACCCAAACAAATCAAAATTAAAATGAACTCACCCGTGTAGGGGCAACATTGCCCGCGAAACCGCGCCGCTGTGACACGCATGCAAATGCTGGAACGCATCACCATCTTGGATTTACAAACGTGGATCGTCTTATTGAACTACGGTGGCCTCAATGATATATCTGTAGGCACGATCGCGCATGCGCGGACTCCTCATAGCCCCTTATGCCGTGACCCGCAATGAACTGCTGGAACGCATCGCCATGTTGTATCCAATGGTAATACATAGTTAACCTAACTACGGTGGCCCGAATGGTGCAAATGGCCACTACAGTGGCGGTTCGCGCATGCGCGAACCTCCCCAGGCAACTCAGTGAGCAGAATACAATATAGCGCAGGATCTTTACTACCCTTAATCTGTCCCCACTATGCGCATAAGGGCGCCCACACGCAGACACAACCTCAAGGACATATATGGGGGTCTGATATTATAAATGTCCAAACTCTATAAAGAAGGGCACCTGGCAAATGGGACCATTTAGGGAGGCTCTGATATGTTAGCACAATAAAGCGTATTTGTGATGTGTGTGGTTATTTACTTAAAAAATACGCAAAAGGACCTGTTCCAGCATGAGAACGCATGGCACACACAGCAAACATACAAAAAACAATTAAACAACAAACATGTGAAACGCTGTGTGCATCACAGTGAGGTATGTTATTTTCAATGTCCCACTATAATAAATACTATAACTACAATGACTAATAAAGTCTAAAATCGAAAACAAGATACCATGTATGGTCAAACCAATCTATTCTTAAATAGAGGGACCTATAAGCTTATAGCATATACGCCTAACGAGACAACTTGTAATGGACAAAAGTATGTCTACCCGGAGCCAATGTTCATATTGCACTCCGTTAGCAATCTCTGTCCTAAAGACAGCTTGTAACCGACACGACATATTTACACGACATGTCAGATATTTTGCAGTCTCAAATGCAACATGCAGTATCTATGATCTCGAAGTGGGACATCGTGAACAATCTTGATGCACACACCAAAACCATAGGGTGATGAAGTGAAAATAACAATACAAGGGCACATATAGAAATAACAAATGCAGAAGTAATGCAGAAATATTACAGAAAGAACACTGACAGGCAAAAGCGCATACTGTTTTGTTGTTGTGTGCTTTTGCACCATTCGGGCCACCGTAGTTAGGTTAACTATGTATTACCATTGGATACAACATGGCGATGCGTTCCAGCAGTTCATTGCGGGTCACGGCATAAGGGGCTATGAGGAGTCCGCGCATGCGCGATCGTGCCTACAGATATACCATTGAGGCCACCGTAGTTCAATAAGACGATCCACGTTTGTAAATCCAAGATGGCGATGCGTTCCAGCATTTGCATGCGTGTCACAGCGGCGCGGTTTCGCGGGCAATGTTGCCCCTACACGGGTGAGTTCATTTTAATTTTGATTTGTTTGGGTATATAAGGGGGTGGATTAGCATTCACTTATTGCACGTCCCTGAGGAAGGTCACGTTGAGTGGACCGAAACGTTGGAGGTGGTGCCATGTTACTTTGAATACAGCTTCATTGGAACTACTGGACTGTGTGCTGTCTCGTTTTTTCCGGACTCCAATCTGGTAAAATCTACTTTATATATATATATATATATATATATATATATATATATATTATATATATGTGTGTATATATATAATATGTATATATATATATATGTGTATATATATTTATATTTTGCCCTTTGGGTATTCATTGGTCAGATAGCCTTGATATCCAAATCTGTCGGATAAGCTTATCAATATCCAAATCAGGTATACTAAGGCGCTACTCCAATTTGTTCTTGTATATATATATATATATATATATATATATATATATATATATATATATATATATATATATATATATATATATATATATATATGTATATATAATATGTGTATATATATAATATGTATATATATATATATATATATACATATATATATATATATAATATGTATATATTTATATGTATATATATATATATAATATGTATATATATATATATCTCAACCCCGTTATAACGCAGTGCTTGGGGTCCAAAGAATCACATTGCGTTATAAGCGGATCACATTAGAAATAATGTATAATTGTATGCATTGTACAATAAAGTATTTAAGATACCAATAATCGTGTTGTAAAGTATTCATAAATATGAAAATTGGGAGCCACGCTTGCATCGCGTTATAAGCAGATTTGCGTTGTAACGGATCGTGTAATAACGGGGTTGACCTGTGTATGTATATATATATATATATATATATATATATATATATATATATATATATATATATATATATATATATATATATATATATATATATATAGTGTGTGTGTGTGTGTGTGTGTGTGTGTGTGTGTGTGTGTGTGTGTGTGTGTGTGTGTGTGTGTGTGTGTGTGTAAGTCAACTTATTGGAAAGCAGTGGGTCAACACCATTTAGAGGGTCATTTACCGCAATCTGCCCGCTGCAAAAAGGCAAATTAAAAGAACCAAGTTCACCAAAAACATATCCACTGAATTCAATTTGATTTGTTTGTTTGATTAATCTGGTGTGATATTCTTGCCCCAGGTTTCCAGCCAAAATATAAAATACTTTGATAAATTGCCCCCCTGGTTTTCTCCTGCAGTTAATAAATTACCCCATCAAGCAGCATGATTGGGTTTCCCCTAGCACAGCAATACTGTCAAGGGAATGTGACTCTCGGTTCAAAAGAAGATTTAGGATCAATAACTTATGTCAGCAGCAGCCCTCTAGGATAGTGTGTTTTTGAATGGCACAAGATCCAGTAGGTAAGCACATTTTATAGTGATGGGGTCGTCCGTTAATGAGTCCTTCAGAGGATCTCAGAAGCCTGATAAAGAACATCACAAAACAGAGTCTGCCTACAATGGATTTCCATGAGCAGAATTAGGCAAGGAAGTACTGCGTGAGTGATGTATGCCCACATGTCATGAACATTCATCCTAGGCTGTTGTTACCTTTTAAAGCACTCCATGTTAAAATGTAATTTTACTTCCTGCTTCTTAAATCACCTTTGGCATGTGGCTCACTAGGAAGCCATAACAGATGACATTGTGGCTTCCTCTCGGTTCCAGTGCCATGTGGGATTTAAGCCTCCATATTGTTTATCAACAACAGCATATGCTATCTGGCACACCTATGGATGTAAGCTTCTCGGGAAGCAGGGAGTCCTGGAGCTGAAATAACCCGGTTCAGCTACGGATAACCTGTTTTTTTTGGGGGGGGGGGAGGGGTTTAGAAAGAAGAAAAAACACTAGGTGAAACCACACCTTTAATGGACCAACAAGAGCGTTCATCACAATATCCAGAGCTTTTGAAACTTCAAGGTGTTTTTTCCAAGTGTGCACATAATGAGACCTGTGATGTTGAAATCTTGGTATATACTGTAGGTATGGGTTTTCATAGCTTTGTCTAGTTTTCCAACTCCGTGAATCGACAGTGAGTTTAAAAAAAAGCAGTTTTTAGACAATATTTATATACATCATTTTCCCCCCTTGGTTCACAACTGCTGAATGATTTTAGAAGGAATTGTGACAAATATAAAAAAAGTTAAGCAAGAGCAATTTGTATAGGAAAAAACAAACAACGGGATGTATTTACTAAAGACTGTGGCAATGGGGAGTTTTCCTCTGACAATTCTGGTGCAATTGCTTAGGATACTGGTTTTGCAGCCAGGGGACTTTAGTAAATAACGCTCATCATATATTGTATGCGCTAAGTGGAACAGAACATTTTATCCTATGAGTTCATATGGATCGGGGAATTAGCAAGCTGCTATTATTGGACTAAGCAGTGATTAATGTTTGCACTTAACCCCAGTTCTAGAAGTTTTCCATATATGGCTTAATTTTCAATGTACTCAAACAAGTATTCTGCTGCAATACAGGGGGCTGGCTCCCCACACGTTACAATACTACCTGATTCCTTCCTGTTGGTACAAATCTGAAATAACAATACAAATACATGTAAGTCCAGCTCCTAGGGAGTATACATCAATGTCTCTTGTCTTGGCTTTCTCAGAGGTGGTTACCTTGTCAGGGTGCTGGATTCGTGCAGGTGGGCGATGATATAGCAATCATGGGTGCCAGGAACTTTATTCATTTAACAGCAGCTTCATTGTTACATCAACATACACAATGATCTTTGTATAGATATAACTGTATTCTCCCGTGTGCTGTCTGAACTTTTCATCCTTAGTTGCCCCTATCTTGGCCCACTAAGGAGGTGCTGAGGCTTAATCCTCTTTGTTACCTATGGATGTCCTGTGCTGTGTGGCTTTGGTAGAACTCCATCTCATATGGGCTCCTGTAAGGCCTGGTGCTAATCTTTCTCTGTCAGTGATATGTGTCCCCCCCACGGGCTCTGCGTACCACATTGTGACAGTCTAGAGTGGGGCCGGCTATGGACTGTCCAATTGGGCTGGGCCGACTACGCCTCAGGACTACGGCCTGTTGAGTCCCCTCTGGGCATAGGCTACCTCTCCATGAGCCTTTAATGGTAAAGGGAGCTATCTCTGTGGGACGGAAGCTTTTCTCCCTCTCTCTCACCGTGAGGTCACTCTCTCCAGGCAGAAGTGAGCAGGGGTTAGCTTTTACCGAGTGAACCATGTGATGGAAAAGGGGTGTTACTCTGTGTGAGCCCACATAGTTAACCCCTTAAGGCCATGGTAATACCAAAGGGGTTGCATACAGTAGTTTCCTTTTAGTATTACAGCTACAATCACCACTAAAGATTTTTGTTTTAAAATACTGTACAGTAGAATGTGACTGCAGGTTTTTAAAAGTAAATTACACACAGGCACCATTCTGCTTCAGGGTTGCACTACGGCAAAGTCCTTTGAGCTATTGAAAGTAGCCTACATATTCTGACCCGAAAGTAGTTCTGATACTGGTGGCTATGTTCTATCTCAGGTCTTCAGCAGCTTTAAAGATCTGCTAGAGTAATTGTTTGGTATAAAAATGTAGTGGTGTTTCCCCCACTCAGTGGGAGATGTGGTGCATGATACCTGCTGGTAACAGGAGGGCTGAGTCATCCGTCGGTGGTAGTAGGGACACAGGACTAGGCTTCTGGGGTTCATACCCTACATATCTCTTAGCAGTGTAGCACCTCCATCTGTCGTAGGCTCCAGGAACTGAAGGTGATCTCCCACGGTAGAACTATTACCTCTCCTCCCAGTAAGTTCACGTACCAGGCAGGAGGTATAACAACAGGAACAGTTTATTATCTCTTCTGTACAGCACAGTAACACGCAGGCTTCTGCACGATGCAGTAACTCTCAGCTGCCACTGAAGGATAATCCCTGGACCGTCACTACAGTCCAAGGGCACCCGCAGCCGTCCTATCTCTTCCCTGCCTCTCTAGCAGAGGTATGGTCCACACTCACTCTCCCCGGAGGGAAGAGGACTGGAGAAGCCCCAATAATCAGCCTCTCCACTGTGTGACCTGACTTCCTCAAATGGGGAAAGGCACTCCCGAATTTGGGCGGTACTGCCCTTAAGTACAGCCAGAAGGAGGGCACCAGGTCTGTCCCATGATTGGTCATGCCCTGATGTCACTGCCTCCCGCTGTCACTCAAGTGCAGCTCCTCGGAGGGGGAAGACCCCACTCAACTACTGGCAAGGCCTGCTTGTACCAGGACTTACTGCCAGGAGGGAAGCAAACTAGCAGCCACAGATGGCATGGCTACAAATATATGTTATGTCTGACGCGAATTCGAACTATGTCACACAACTCTAATGCTGTGATATTTGAAGCAATGGTTGTACACATGTTCATACAGTACATAGGTATTTTGTAGAATCAAGTACTTGCATTCAGGCTTCATGGGCTCAATTGCCCCATCTCTGATAATTGCAATATTGCTCATCCACAGATTGGTAGTGTCTACAGTAAAAAGTTTAGTTATATTCTGATAAAAACGTGGCACAGAGAAACAGGATGCATATTGATCTATGGTCAATATTTAAATTAACACTCAATAATTGTAATTTAGCGTGCATCATGAGCAAGTCAAACATAACCTTGACACCTCTAGCTATGCCATATGCTACACAACAAATGTGCATTGTGTTAAATGAAGTTGGAAACCTATGTTTGGTATTTCACAGTCTGATTGATTTGTTTGACTCGTGGTATAACCGTGCTATGTTTTGGTAAAACGTTCTTCTTTTTTCTTCTTCTCCTTATTACAGTACATGACACAGTGAATTTAAAATGTCTAAAATAAAGAACAATATTGACAAGCGGCTGTTAGATTGAAACATCTGTGCATTCATTAAGAAAATAGGACAGCGGCTCATGCACAGAGCCTGCCACTGGTATTCGGAGGGTGACAGATTGTTGATACACAGAGGCCCCTATATACTAAGTGTGCTATGCCATGAGACACCTTCCAGTGCTGAAAGATACAGTGCCTTCCAAGCTATCCACTGTAAGGCTCTGCAAGGTGTCTTCCGGTATTAAAGTGTCATATTGCATAGTATGGCTTAGTGAACAAGGGCCAGAATGTTTTTGTTATCGCCTTGCTGATTACGGGCACTACATTCTCTGATCTCCAAATGTTCCTTAATTGTAATTTGTTTATTAAAGTGGCAATTTCTCCCAGAAGCCTATATGACTTTAATACGTGTAACATTCGTATCTTGCTCGTTTTTTGTTGTTTTTTTTCTTTCAAAATCTTGGTTTTCTTCATGTTCAGATTCTGCGGTAACCATGAAAACCTTAAGACTGCACTGGGCTCTGGGGAGAGCTCCATTTTGCGTTGTGTACAAGTAATATTTTAAACGCTTATATCTCCTGAACAGAGCATCAGATTTTACAAATAAAAACAGAGGACAAAACGAGATCTCTTAAACAATGTAATAATTAAAATGCAAAAAAAAATGGTATTTAGAGCAGAGTGCTTCTTTAAAACAAAATGTATTTTTAATGGGGAAAAAAAGTAATGTATTTTATACTTCTATAGAGCCTTGTGCTCTGGTTTTTAGCGATATTACCTCTTTGAAATTCAGTTAATGCCCTTTTTTTAAGTTTTTGAATAACGCTCAGAATAATGCAGTCACCCTAAAATTGTAGGCTTCAATAGATGTGGATGCTAACATATTTATTTGTGAGACTCTTTAATGTCCATGATTTTCTAAAAACAGCTTTATAATTAAGCCCTGATCATAGCAACATTAGATTTCCTGTTGTATTGTTTCCTTAGTTGGGTTCCTGAGTTTATAATATATTGCATAGGTAGCCCTGGTCCCCTCTGGTGCTCCGGTCTTCTGCTTGCCCCCCCCCCCTTACCTCTGCTGCCGCGGGGATGTTGCGGGGAGATGCCGGTGGCGACGGGCTCATTGGCAGCTCCTGGCAAGGGGCACCGCCATGTTTATGATGCTCACGCATGCGCAGAGGCTCGCGCATGCGCAGGACAGTCGCGGCGGCCATTACAAAGTTGCGCATGCACAATACATATAGTGCACGTGGCGGCAATAGGCAAGGGACTACAACACCCAATGGGGCTGCTAACCACCTGACACCAGGAAGCCAATCGCGCGGCCAGATCTCCTGCAAGGAGATAGATACATTTTGCGCGCTCAGGAAGAATAGGCAGTCGGAGCTGGGACAAAGTAAGGGTAGGGTGTGCAGGTACAGGGAGCAGGTGGCCCCTGTACTAGGCCAAAAATTCCCCTTAGGCCCCAGCTAGGTTTCGACTCCCCTCAGCTTGTGGTTGCTGCAGGGACCGCCCCATAGGATAGGGACACGGTCCTGTAGAGCCAGCTTAAGTGAGGGTTACAGCCTGGAAGGGTGGATATCCTGGCCATTGGTGACAAAGGTGAATCACTCTCTGCAGCTAGCAGAGATAAGAGACATTCCAAAGGTGGATCACTCCCTGCGGGAGCCATCCACCGTAGAGGGTGATCTCACTGTGGGATCACCCTTCTAGAGCAGGGACCCCAAGTACAGCATCTGCGCGCCCGGGTGTGGACACACCCGGCAGGAACCTTCACCACAACTCGTGCACCACCCTTCAACTCAAATTAGTGGGCAGCGCTGTCTCACATTTGGGTGGGGGACTTTTGGGACTCCTGGGTACACGGTGTTGGGGGAATAAGGTGTGGGGTTAAGGCCCTGTGAGGTGAAGGGGTAGTCGTACCTATTAGTAACCATTAGAGTGTTAAGAGTTATACCTGTGTCAGTAAATGTTATTGTTTTATACAGTGTGTGATTGATGTTATTGGGTCCTGTGAGGGGCTCCTCCCACTACGCTGGGATCCCTCAGGTGGAGGTGTTGCACCGAGAGTATTGTATTATATCAGCCCGGCTCCCCGTGGCGTGGTGGAGGTTTAGGCCCCTGTTAGCCAACAGGTAAAGCCAGCACCAGTAGTATCCATAGCGTATACCCCGAATCTCACTTAGGGGGGCGGGGGGATACATGGGCTACACATATGTAACACCCCCCCCCCCACCCATTAGGGGAGATTTGTAGTTCTGCTAGTGTTAGTGGTGCCTGTGGTGCTCACCTGTTTGTTCTCAGGAGGACTGAGTCTCCGCAATGGTATAGGAAGTAGGTCACAGGACATTCTCTTCTGGATGGTGCAGCTCCTCCATCCTGCATGGCTCTGCCAGTGGCAGGGGTTCCCCTCCACAGGAACACTCAGAATAATGCAGTCACAGGCCAGGAACAGTGCAACTGCATTTATTGGTTGACCAACTTATACTCCATATTTCTCTTATGCAAGAGAGGATGCATTACCCTTGACTAGGCCCCCAGGAGCTTTAGGCCCCAGGGCTAGTCTTAACCTCCTTACCGCCCGATGGGGCAAGGTAGAACCAGGCTACACTAGGAGTTTAACCCCAACACTGCCTGCTCCTTACCAGGACTTATAATGTTAGGGCCAGGAATGTACAGGCATACCCCGCATTAACGTACGCAATGGATCTAGAGCATGTATGTAAAGCGAAAATGTACTTAAAGTGAAGCACTCCCTTTTTTCCACTTATCGATGCATGTACTGTACTGCAATCGTCATATACGTGCATAACTAATGTAAATAACGCATGTGTAACAGGCTCTATAGTCTCCCCGCTTGCGCACAGCTTCGGTACAGGTAGGGAGCCGGTATTGCTGTTGAGGACATGCTGACAGACGCATGCACGAGCTGCCATTTGTCTGTTGGGCGATATGTCCTTACTCGCAGGTATACTTAAAGGGAGTGTCCTTAAACCGGGGTATGCCTGTATAGCCAGGGGTATATGGCTACACATATATATATATTTGTTATTGTACTTTTAGACCCCAAAAAATGTTTTGCTCTAAAAATGGCAAATTACTTAAGCGATACAGACTGTTTTCGTCCGAAAATCACAAGAAACATCAATGGGGACTTTTCAGCTAAAAACATTGCAAACAGCCACATCAGCATACAGTATATAGAATAAGGCCTTCAGGGGCAGTGGTTGGACTTAGTGTAGCTACTGTGTGCTGTAGGTTGCTATATAGGACTGTAAATGTACATATGAATAACTGCTTGGCAACTTAATCAAAGTGTCTTTGCAGTTGGTACTGCTGTTCTGGGACAATTAAACCCCTCTATAACTAGGAATATGTAGCCCACTTCAGCAGTGCGGTAATTATATAGTGATAAGAACACTACAGTGCAATCAATTGGTGTAATTTAAAAATGCAGTGACAGCACCAGAAGCTTGTTGCTACTAAATGAGCTGCAAATGCGCTATGGTTGTAAATGATCACATTTGCTGCTGTGAGTTGCTTGCACTGTGACTGCATATTCATATTTAACCCCTCCCTTACGAGATGGAGAAGCAACCCATTGTTCTTTCCGGCAACAAAATGGTTACAGCACCCCCCACATCATATGTACACGGATGTCATCTACTTAATATGTTACTTGCTATTTTGCAGTGAAATAGTTATCTGGCAGTGAAGGCAATAAAGTTTCATCTTTGGCAATTAGGCAGATACTGTATGTCAGCCTCCCAAGACCAAAATCAGCAAAAGTTAGGCCAGAAAATGGTCTAATAATGTAAAATAATGTAAAAGTATTATTTTTTTATTAATGAGACTCCATTGAAGTCTATGAGATTACTTATGCTAATCATCAGTTAGGAAGATGAGTTTGAAATCAGCGAGAGTTCATGTATCAGCGTTCAGAACATAAACGAGATGGGAACCTCTGAACTAGAATATTTCTTTACATAATTGGTGTCTTACATGTGCTGTTATGTCTAGCAACACAAATTGAATTTCCAATGATTTGACAACACTTAGCCATGCAACATGTGCTCCAGCATTTTAAACTTTACTTACATCATAATACTCCATTATTCCAAGATTGCAGAATTGAATGGATAATCACAACTACAGACATTCAACATCAATATTTCTTCAAACTAGTACAGTGCTGTAAAATACATCATAATATTGCATCACGCAACCCCGCAGTTATCTTCTGCTCCAACCAAGACCTATACCTGCTTCCCAACTGTTCCTATCCCTGCTCCCCAACTGTTCCTATACCTGCTCCCCAACTGTTCCTATACCTGCTCCCCAACAGGTCCTATAACTGCATCCTATATCTCCCTTAGAAACTCTCCAGTCTGCTCACTGAAGCAAGTGGAGCAACGTTGCTCCATTGAGGCAAACTGGGGCAACATGAAAATGACTCATTAACTAAAGTCATAAAAATGCCCACATGTGGCCCTGAAAACATATCTTCCAATGTATCTTTTAAACCAGGGGTGGCCAACTCCAGTCCTCAAGGGCTACCAGCAGGTCAGGTTTTAAGGATATCTCTACTTCAGCACACGTGGCTCAGTCAATGACTGAGCTACTGATTGAGCCACCTATGATGAAGCAGGGATATCCTTAAACCTGACCTGTTGGAAGACCCTTGAGGACTGGAGTTGTCCACCCTTGGTTTAAACCATAACAATGCATAAAGGGTAGTAAAAGGCTGGGTTTAGAGCTAAGCCTGGGTCTTCTCTCAGTCATAAATTGCTGGGAGCCTCAATGCCTGGGCAATAGGCCTTGCTCAGACAGGCCACATTGCAGCATGCGCGCGCTTACGTGCGCGCGCACGTCCGTCGCAATTTCTGGTTGTTCGGTGGGAGTTTTCAAACTGAAAACTCCACCGGCGGCAAAGTGCAGCGTTGTCGCTGTGACATTTTGCCGCCACAACCAAAATTGAAATTTTTGCTACCGTTGCGTGACGTGAGCTTGTTCAGCCAATAGAGGCGAACCAGCTCCGTGACATGTTTGTTATGCCACCCGCCACGCCCCCAAACGCCGCAACCCAACTCCTGCAGTTTGAGCAGAGATCGCTGGTCTGCAGGAGCGTGGCGGAGGCGCGAACACAAGCACGCTGAAGTAGCAGTCTGTCTGAGCCAGCCCTTAAAGGGGCTTCTTTAAAGGCTGAAAGAGACCCATTATAAAATAGCTAGTTGCAGCAGAAAATTCACCGGATGCAGCCATGGTTGAGTCCCTGCCATGTCCCCACTCCATTCAACAATGTTGGTACTGTATAATGCCCCCTGAGCATGTACTGCTCTTTAAAAAAAATTATCCCTAGAATGAGTAACCTATAGCCCGCGCTGGGCTTTCATGGGTGCTCCAGTTTATCCTCTCGGACACTTCATATTTCAAACACTTATATCTCCTGAATGAAGCATTCGATTAAAAAAGAAAAATAATAAAAACAGCGGGTAAGACGAGATCCCTGAAGTCTTTGAACACTGGAGGGGCCGCAACACTAGAGTGCCATGATCCATCTGGCAATCGCGAATGGAAGTGTCACCCCTCCTCCGTTCCTCAACAGTGTACGTGGCATCCTTGATCTCCCTTAGTAAAACAATCTGGCTTGTTTTGATGTAGCTACTGTACTACTTCATGGGGCCCCGGGAGTGCTACACCCTGTGATGTAGTAGTTACATCTCTGGGCACGCAAAGTGTTAAAGTAAAAAATAAATGCAAAGAAAAACTCTGCAATCAGGAGAGAATGCTTCTTTAATTGGCACACAGCAAACCTGAAATAGGATTCCAGGTAATCCTTGATGTTCAGGCTTCTTTTTTCTTTAATATAGTCAACTTTTACCCTGGAAGCTGTGCAACTAGAGAGGCAGAATTGCTGGGCGGTGCGGCCTCAGCAGGCACCAACAAGCCATGCATTTCGTTAGACTTTAGGCTAATAAGTCGTCCTTTATACTGTAGGCACTGATGTCTGTGTCCTGTGAGAGAGAGGACAGCAGTTTGTTTTTAAATCACAAATCTAGTAATGTAGCTAAAACAGCGTTCAGATTTTACAATGCACGTGACCTTTGGGTCTTTGTGGAGGGCAGGAGACAGGTTGTTGACGAGGCTGACAAATCTTGTAGATTCCGAGTGGAAATGCTTCTTCTGCGTCTGTAGCTTTTCTTTCAGTACCTGCATGAAGGATATAACTTTTCTTAGGGTAGAATTTGTGCAACTGACTTCCCAAGTGGCTACTGTACCTTAAAAGGTTGTAATAATTCACACACCTGAGCCATGGGTTGCCACTGCGATTGAGTGGGTAAAGACATTATCCCTCACCCTACAACATAACATGCTGTGTAGCTTGATATTGCTTCTTTCAGCTGCAGAAGACACTGTAACATAGATAGTTGAATTCTCCCGGGTTACAATCTCTTGCAGGAGCTGGTGGCGGTGCAAATGATTGAACCGTTGAAGGTCATTCAGCTTTCTGCATGCTGTGACAGAAAATTGGAAGTGGCTACCAATTCTGCGTGCCACTGCCAGCATTTCCTGTACAGTCTTGTCATTTTTAAGAACACTCTTTACAATCCGGTTCATGGTGTACGTGAAACAAGGAGTGTGCATGTACTGCTGCGACACACTTTATTCGAGCAAATACCCAGTATGTACCTGGCAGATACCTGGAATGCGCCGCTCCTCACCTCTGACAATCCCCGTTGCGTTTGCCTTCCCAGCCTGGGTTCATGCCTGGCTGATGGGCGGCTGATCTGTTAAATGATAATGATTAGGATTTAATAGGCTGCAATGCTTCGCGTGTCTACCAGATGGCATAAATTCATGAATTGTAATGCAGTATATATATATACTGTGCAGTATTGCAGCCAGCGGGAATAAAATGCTTCAATTCCTGCCTGGAAAATAACGCAATGCACTCGGGCAGAAAACAGTCACAAACCTCAATACACCCGGGTATACCCGAATTCGTGGGACTAGCCGAGCTCGAATAAAGTGTGTCGCCAGTGTAGTCACCAAGATGGACTTTGATACATGGACATTTGTATAGCTCTTCTAATTACTTTTTTTCAGACACTTCTGAATGGAATTGGGAAGCATAAGCATACAGTTGTCATTACCCCGACAAAGAGATACTGTACTGTGTGGGACGTTTATGAAATGCTACCACATTAGCCATAGCCTTAGGTATAGTTTACTATATACCATAGTGTGATATTCTGTGATATCAGTAGGTAAAATAAAGTTGGCTACATCTGTGATATTTAACTGGCTACCGGTACCGAGTAGAGACAGCTCATATGGCGGTATGTCTATTCTCATCTACTATATTTTATATAATAGGTATAGGTATATACAGTGTGTGTACATATACATGTACATATACAGTCATGTGAAAAAGAAAGTACACCCTCTTTGAATTCCATGGTTTTACATATCAGGACATAATAACAATCATCTGTTCCTTAGCAGGTCTTAAAATTAGGTAAATACAACCTCAGATGAACAACATCACATGACATATTACACCGTGTCGTGATTTATTTAACAAAAATAAAGCCAAAATGGAGAAGCCATGTGTGAAAAACTAAGTACATTTAGTATTCATCAGTCGGCCTTCATAATTATTTGTTTATACAAATCTTTTCTGGTATAGATATATTCTCATCATTCTTAAAAATTATTTACATATATATTTGGGTACAACAATTCTCGTAACATAGTTTCATACTTTTTTTGCGACTGGTAGAAATAGGCATATACACCCTTCATTTGTTTTTGCTTTTTTCTAGTTTTGTATTCCAAGGTTCCCAAATACCATACACATGGAAAGCATGTATTCTCTCTTATTGTTTTTGCCATATTTCTGTATTTGTATGATGGGGAAATAACCTGTTTGTGATATTTCGTATGCAGAGTGGAACTCTTTCAGAGTTCTGTATCTGATTTTTCCCTGAGTAGTTGACCTAGTTTATTGAAACCTCTTTTATCCCCACTCCCTAAATGATTCCTGTGTTTCTCCTGGGATAAAGTCCCTGCTTACTATGGGAGTGCATTGCGTGATCTCAGACTAGACCAATTTTGTTTCTTTCCATGCTGCCAGGGTATCCTTTATTAATCGATTGTTTTTAATGTTTGGGGTCAAATCTTTTAGCCTAGCATGTAGTAATTATAGGGGTTTCCAACGGTTCATCATACCAGTTTCAATCTTCCCCATTAAATATAGTAGCTTTCCCCATATCCAGTCTAGAACCATTCTCATGTTGCATGCTAGATTATATTGGGAGGTTCATTTCTCCCATATTTCTGGGTGCTTGAAGTTTTTTTTCTGTGTGCAATTCCAACCCCTTTTTCCCTTGCATATGAATGTATTAAACATGTATTTAGTCTTTTCATGTCTGTGTTTGATTAGCAGGTGGAGCAGCTGCAGAGGGTATAGTATTTATACTGGAAGTCTGATATTGTGTTATTTGTATATTCAACTATTGTGGTGAAAAGCCCCTTTGCAAAACCTTTGTGTTGACCCTGATGATAGATCATATCCTCTATTAGATACAGTATCTATTTTCCAGACAATATTCCAAATCAGGATAGACTTTCCTCATACTGCAAGCGAGATATTACAATTTCATGTTTCTTCTCTGCACTATTATATATATATATATATATATATATATATATATATATATATACATACATACATACATACATACATACATACATCACACACACATACATTGAGAGTTACCTCTCGTTTTCAAGTATGTTCTGGGCACAGAGTTAAGATGACAAATAATACAGTACATGGTTACAAATACATAGTTACATAAGTGAACATTATATATTATATACAACACATTGCATGCACAGTTAGAGATAATATATATTATAGGTGTGTGTAACAGTCACAGACCAGATTAACATGTGAGAGTAACATATGAATGTGAATGTGAGTATAGTAACATGCCCGAACTGCACACTTGAAGTATGGTCTTAAATTAACTTTATGGAGGAGCAAAATGATGCCTCACTCCCTCCCATCCACACCCTATTTTATGAATAACTTTTATTCAAGTTTGCAGAGGTTGTGCCGGCAGGACCGGGGACTTGCTGTTTGTGGTATATCATGACCGACTTATAGTAAATCGAAATCTCTATTTTTCGAAACAGATGTTTTAACGTTTTATGTTCAAAGTAACCTATTGAACATGACAGGAGAGGGGGAAGGGAAGGATTTTATTTCAGATGTTGATTTTGACCTTGATAACGAGTAAATGCAACATTAAGATGTTGCTGGTAAATTATTAACAGAAATCATGTTTAATTTATGGTATAAGTACATCATGGCCTAGAAAACCAGAAATCTGAAAGCGGAGTGATCTGAAGCTTTCCTTATTCAATTAAAAATAACAACAAAAAACACACACACACACACACACACACACACACACACACACACACACACACACACACACACGCAAAATAAATGAGTTCTTCAGTATTAGGTGATACCTTTTTTATTGGACTAACAATTTATGTCATAGGACAAGCTTTCAAGAGTTCTCCTCTCTTCTTCAGGTCAGCGCAATACTGATATACACAGGAATCTATTGCTAAAACAGTGTAGAGAAAACCCATGTCCACATTAAGTCCTTTGGTTTTGGTGTCGCAACTGGACTAACACGGCTATTTTCTGCTTTTATATATATTCTGCTTTTTTATATATATTTTTTTTTTAATCCCAAGATTACTGCAGTGTAGTTATATCCTGCTACTAAGATTTATTTGCCCACGCTATATAAATATTAGTCATTTTTGTCATTAAAAAAGTGTACTTTTCTATGAAATCCTGTTGGTTTGTCCTTTTGTACAAAAAAAGAATAATTATTAGTACAGCTGTTCGCCTTACTGTTAATATATTTCCATTTCCCTTTGACAAGCAATACTGTACATCTAAAGGTCACTCATATTCCAACGTGTTTATAAAGGATAGCTACTGTAGTTAATAGTAGTTTGTGGTTAACAGCTATGTGTTTCCTTATTGCTCGTCTTAGAGAAATGCTGTAATCGTGCATTTATTTACTAAGCACTCTGCTACTGTACATTCACTTAAATGGGTTTTAAGGTGTCTTATGGCAGACGACTGCCAGGTAAATACAGGATGTCCTGTAGTGCAAACAGTCCTCAGACTTTACCAATTCTTCGAATGAACCTTTCCACCTGCTTAGTTTATGCTTTTAGATTTTGTGCAGTGTGTGGTAAACATAAGTAATTAGTTATTTTATTACGTATTTTATGTTAAGGTATATTAGTACAACTGTTACAGAATTTGCCATTATTGTAGTGTGTACATGCAAAAATGGCAATATATATATAAAGGACCAGGTAACAAATTTGCTGTGTGACATTTTTCATGACAGAATAAGTGCAAGTTTCCCCTAGCTAGATTGTGGAACATGGAGATAGTCGCTCCAGTGGTCTTTCAAAAAGTTGTAAATGTATTACAGCGCGGTCAACGTTGCGCTCCGCCTGCGAACCTTTGTCAAGATAAAGTGCAATAAACAGTACATGACATATACACCCTCCATGGGCTCACACCAGATAAACCGCACTAAAATCTATACCCAGGACAAACTTGAAAACGATATTACTTCCTGGTAAAACATTTTAATAAAAAAATTTAATTACAAAAACGCCAATTAAGCTTACGCCGCAAACCTGCAGTGATAGGGCCATAAAGTGACTAATTGCAGTGAAGTAAACAATTAAATAAAAATACACATAGGTAACCATGGTTACCATAAGAGATAACATAGCGGAACTGCAAAACATATCCTTGCCACTATATATACAGTATTTAAAACCAGAGACAGAACATGAAACACAGACAGAGCTCAGTGCACATCCAGTGAAACTTATACACGGTACAGTGCCTAAATATATATGTATAGATATCTATTAAATAAAATGGTCTTTTAGTTTAACATTTTGGCCAAAGTGTTGTAAGCCCTTGAGCCAACTGCACGGCAGACCACATCTCAAGGGTACCTAACACTAATATAAATTCTTAATAACCTGTGCATTAGAATATTGATGGGATAAGGGAAAGGGGGAAGGGAAAGAGGAAATGACTCTCGCGTCAGCTTAATTAACAGACTAATGGATAGTGACAAAGGTGCAGAGGGGGAATGGGGTAATGGTATGATGTAAGAGAAAAGAAACACGTTTAACATGCACTCATTGTCTGAAATGATACGAATAAAAGTTAATACTTATTATTTAATTACGTTAATTAAAATAAATGGTGATACACAAATATCAATAATGAACAACACAAACTCAACATATAAAACAAACCAACAAATATTGAAACATAAACTGGAACTAGGGGGGGGGGGGGAAGGAGAGTCCACAAATGAACACTTAATAGTAGTGAGTAATCTCACACGAGTGTAATCAGAAAACCCCCAAGTCCAGCACTAGTAATTAGTTAAAAGACCTGTTTTTGATCAGACAGGTACTCAAGGCTGACGGTCAAGATGCTATAAAACCCTGCACATAATATATGGATTCTCCCACAGAAAACTGCATTCATTACAAGCGACAGAATACAGCTGAATAAACCAGTTGATCGGTTACATAATGTCAACCATCAATCTCATTAGCAAAATGTACACTCTTAGCACTCAGTAGTTAAAATAACTACAGGTATCTCATTAAATAAAGTACACACTAATGCAGTATATAGTGGCCCACAAAGTGTGTGTTGGTGTGGCCCTGAGGCACGAGTCTATGCCCGTATCAAGTTATAGCCTCTTATACTAAACTAAGGTGCTGCATTATAAATCATAAGGTTTTTCCTGGGGAGTTATTATACCAATGGGTGGGGTGGGAGTCGCATAGAAAGCAGATACCTGTAGTTATTTTAACTACTGAGTGCTAAGAGTGTACATTTTGCTAATGAGATTGATGGTTGACATTATGTAACCGATCAACTGGTCTATTCAGCTGTATTCTGTCGCTTGTAATGAATGCAGTTTTCTGTGGGAGAATCCATATATTATGTGCAGGGTTTTATAGCATCGTGACCGTCAGCCCTGTGTACCTGTCTGATCAAAAACGGTCTTTTAACTAATTACTAATGCTGGACTTGGGGGTTTTCTGATTACACTCCTGTGAGATTACTCACTACTATTAAGTGTTCATTTGTGGACTCTCCTCCCCCCCCCCCTAGTTCCAGTTTATGTTTCAATATTTGTTGGTTTGTTTTATATGTTGAGTTTGTGTGGTTCATTATTGATATTTGTGTATCACCATTTATTTTAATTAACATAATTAAATAATAAGCATTAACTTTTATTCATCATATCATTTCAGACAATGAGTGCATGTTAAAGGGTGTTTCTTTTCTCTTACATCATTACCTGTGCATTACCAGGAAGAATGATTTATAATAAATCTGTCAAAATTAGTTGCAATTTTGCCGCCCCTTAGTTTGCGCACCCGTGCTTTAAACCATAACTATTATATACAATAGTTGGCCAAATAAACATATCTCACATTCACTTTCATCATTAAACAACATATAGTTAATGCCTTTAAAAAAAAAACAACAAAAAAACATAAAAACAATGAAGATTAATGTGTTACTCTGTTTTAGACATTTATATTTTCCACCATACAGTATATCTGTTGGTATAACACATAATGAAAGGGTTAATTCCTACCACTTAAGACCTTCCCTTCCCCTTGTAGACTATTTGGAGACATAACGCACTGCTCCTCAGGGTACAGAAGTGAGTAAGGGCAGCTTTTGGTTAACGCCAAATATGGTAACGTTATTATCGTTCTTTAACAGTAACGCAGGTCTGAGGATCTCCGTTGGTGGGTAAAGTGCTCATTACCATATGATTTGCACATGAAGAAGCCCAAGGTCCATTAATTTATTGTTCCCTTATTTTTAAGGAAAAAAGACTGAAAAAAGACTGAACAAGGTACTGTTAAGCAGCGATGGGGCTATGCGTTACAGATATGGATACGTTACTATTAGAAGATAAAGGTGAAAAACCAGAGCACTAACCAAAGCAGGTTTCCCAAGGTGTCCCCCTGATAAAGCGCACTCGGAGTACATCACGTGTTGATGTGCGCATTTGTTTGTCCATGAGACCTCAATAAATATTTTTTTCAGGGCCACCTTGTGAAATCTGCTTTGGTTAGTGCTCTGTTTTTCACCATTTATCTTCTGGATACAACGCTACAGATTGCACACCGGGGACTGGCAGGGACGTATGAAGGACAGCAGACACGCACTGAGGAGGATTAAGGTACTGGCATTGGGAGTACAATAATATTATGCAGTCCTTTTATATTGCCTTGGATATACCATGTTATAGTACTTATAGCCATCATTGTGAGTGCTGCTGGATGTCTCACTAGGCTGAGGACGTCATGACTGTTCTGTTATACAATACTGCATCACGTGCCTGTCTAAACCCAATTCAAAGCCGTCCAACTTGCAATCATTAAACTGCATTATTGTGCTTGGGAGGGTCTGATTAGCTGAGCACCATTTTTGGGACTTTACGTTACAATTAGGCAAGGTAACGGTAGGAGATGTGTGCAGGAGACGTTTTTAAGAGAAAAACAAATAGACTTTTATTATCCGTAACTTTCATAACATAAATAGCTTGTGATCAGGGAGCTCTGACTAAACTGCAGCATACCCCCTGTCTACGGGTTGGGGGGCTAAGCCCCTTGCCACCAACAAAAGACAAAACCATGTGGAGGTCGGTTATCTTCAGGCCCCAACTTACTCCAATGTTTGCTAGTTTTAAAGTTCCAATGCAGGCGTCTCTCCACAGCGGCCGGGGCCTTCCTGACACAGAGAGATCTCCGTGCAGTCTGTACCGCAGCCTTTTATACCCCTAACCAGGCAGTTGAGGAGATTACTCAAGATAGCCTGCTTTGGATTTAACCTCAGTGCTGGCATCAGGCTTTGTGAACATGTTTTCCCTGTCCCACCTTGTGACAGGTGATCCGCCCGTTTGCAGTAACCTTCAAAAATGAGCGACCTTCTGAGGATCTATCCCCAAGTTTCTCGGCCGCAAAATTAGGGCAAAAAGTGAAAAAAATGGAAAATCCCGGTTAAAGCAGTGGGGTTTTATTTCTTTGGTAAATACAGTTCTATTTTATTCTGCAGTTTGCAGTTGGGAAAATGTTATACCTAACCTGCATTAGGGTACCAGCTTTAAGGGATTACAAATGGCCACCACATGGAATATTGCAAGAGGCACTTTATCATTGTTTTAAAACAATTTTTTTTTTTTTTTACTGATTTGAGTCAAAAGAAATAACAATAAAACAAAAACAAAGGCAACAGCTACATGTTAAAGCTCAAATTGTGTGTGTCTGCTTCACATCACACCCACATATACATGCTGCCTTTGTATTTAATTGTTTTCAATAGATTCAACATATTTAGACATATCTTTTGTCTTGTTTCCAATAACCCACATTAGTCATTCAGAGTACACACATGAAGTCATTGGTTGACTGAATCCTAGGAATAATCTGACACACATTGTTAACAGTGACATAACTAATAGTCACTCACCCTTATATAGACTTCTTCCAAGAGTTTCAGTTGTTTACAGATGTATTTGTTTTGCTGTAATGCTGTTAATTGTAGGATAAAACTTTGTGAAAGGCACACACAAATAAGCAATTAAAACAATTATTCTACAACAATAATTCCCACAATCAACTTTATCTAATTAAGTAATTTCCCCTCTCCCCTCCCCCACCCCCTCAATAACGTTAGTTGTAGATTTTTTTCCAGACTTTAGCCCATCCATTATAGTAATTGTCAGTTAAGAACCTACAGGATGGTTATTATTACTTAACAAGATACATTTGATAGTCATAGTCAAAGTTAATAAAAATCAGATCTAGTTAACCCCAGGGTTTTAAGAGCAATTGAATAGAGAAGACGAAAGCTCCTAACTCTTTATTAATTCTCTTTCGACTAGTGGTAGAAGGGTGATGGGATAGAAAATAAATAACAATACAAGTATTTTCCAGATACAAATACAACAATTTAAAACACTGTTTTCTTCCACAGCAAACAATATTTAAAAATGGATGTGCTGTAGTTATTATGACTTCTATTTGTTGATAATCACTTAGGGGCCTATTCTATAAGCCTCTATAAGGCACTTATCGAGGTCTTTTCGGCCCAAATGCCTACTGCTATTCTGTAAGCCTTGATACGTGGGCGATAAAGGCATGAATCGCCAATTTGTTCAGTCGTCAAAAAAAAAATCGCCTGATGACGGCGATAAGCCACTTATCGGCAGGTTCTTAAACTCGTGCAATTCCAGTAGCCCCGATTAGCTTAGGAATGCCGAGTTTCTCCCAAAATACTCACACCTGGCGTGAGGCTGGGGAGAACCTGCTGAGAAGGCAGCAAAAGAGGACTTCGAAAAAAACAAAAAAAATTTTTTTTTCCTGCATCAGATTCATGCCGGGAGTCTCCAGAGCTGATACCCATTAATATCAGCACCGGAGGCTTCGGCATGAATCCCATGTAATAAAAATGCTTTACTGGCAACTTAATTACCTTAGCAGCTAACCGCGAAGGCAATGAAGGGTTTAGCTACCACTGCCATGTTTATTGTGCGTAGCAGGGGTGGGGGAGGGTGATATTTGGCCCGTGGTGGATGTTTAGGCGTTGCGGGTGTGTAAGGAATCAGGGAACACGTCTTTTTGCGACGTGTTCCCACCTTACCTAGTGCTGCTGACTCTGCTCCACTCTCCGCTCATGCGCGCAACCCCGCTCTGATTACAGAGCGTGCGCGCACCTGCAGCACTTCAGCCCCTGCCACGGAGCTTGGCTCCACCCCCCGGACGCGCCGTGCTGCTCTCGCGCACGTGACGATGTTCAATGATCCCCAGAGCCCAATGTTACTTCCAATGACACAGATACACAGTAAAGTGCACAGTAAAGTACAAGTATATATATATATATGTACTTTACTGTGTATCTGTGTCATTGGAAGTAACATTGGGCTCTGTCTGTGTTCTATGTTCTGTCCTTGATTTTAAGCTGAGGTCAATATCCAGAGGGTTTCACTTACAAGCCGGGTCGGTACACAAGAGGTTAATCTGAAAGACAAGGCTGGAACAAGGCAAGGCACAGCTGTAGGAAGCAGCGAGGCTACACCGAGTTATGCTGAGCACTGACTGAGAGCAGGAACAGGGTTTATGTAGGCAGACAGAACCAATGGGATGGAGCGGAGGTGTGACCCCAGCGGAAGCTGGGATAGGCTGCAGGAGACAAGAGGTACAATTGATGCTTGAAACGCAGCTGGGGATCATTGAACGTCGTCACGTGCGCGAGAGCATATATATATATGTATATCTAAACTAAACACATGTTTTTATGTTTATATATATGTACTTTACTGTGTATCTGTGTCATTGGAAGTAGCATTGAGCTCTGTCTGTGTTCTATGTTCTATCCTTGATTTTAACTATATATTGCCATGCCCAGTAGCACTCCGTTTTGACACTCATATGCAAATATATATATTGTGGTTACTTTGGGGGTATATAAATTAGGAGCATACTGGTTTTCTCTGTTTGACCTCGGCTTACCCTTGACTACGGCGACTTCTCCAACCCCTGATCACGGCTAACGGACCTGGACTATCCTACCATCTATAATCCCAGACCACAGCTAACTGACTTCTATGATTCTACTCTCTCCAATCCCAGGACCTGCAAGTATACCAATTAACCTCTCTCTCCAACCCAGACCCGGCAACGCTAGACAATCCGCATTCCAGGCATGCTTCCGCTGCTGTGGGTGTGTGGCTTTGCCTTCCCATCTCAGTGCCGGGGTCTTGCCTTGTTTGTGGGTAGCGTGAGCATTACAGGGTGGAGATAACCCCTTCATTACCTTAGTAGTTAATGGTGCTAAGGTAGTAAAGGGGTTAACCTCTCCCTCTACTCTCCCGGTAGGTATAAACACCCACCAAGGACCAAAGGCCAACGTCACCCATCCTCACTACCCACAATAAATATTTTAAAAACAACAACCCTACTACCCACCTCCTCTACCCCCAAAACCCCCCCAAACACATACAGTACAGTAATAGGCAAAATTACTTTTATCCAGATATGGATAATAGTGCATTTGCCCATTATAAAATCAAACATTAGCCAGTCAGCATTAATAAAGTAAATAAAACATTCAACTTACCCCGGCCATCATAAAGGATGTCCTAGTCGGCATACTGCAGATTTATGCCCTCCGATGCCAGCAGGAATACAAGAAAAAATACAATCTAATGGCCCCTAACCCCTTAATCACTTTAGTGGTTAATAACCACTACAGTAATTAAGGGGTTTACCCACCCTCCCCTGCTACCCACTGGGAGGCCTAACCACCCACCCCAGGACCACTATATCCTCCCTGTACCCATTGATTGGCACAGTGGTATATCACACCCATATAATATGGGCATGATACGCCACTATATCACTCAATGGTCAACCTAATAAAAATCATTAAGGCCCAAAAATACACAATAATCAAAGAAATACACAAGCAACTAAACACCCCAATAGAACAATCCTTGTCACTGGCTTTGCTGCTGCTTTGTAATGCAGTCAATGCAGTCAATCAGGATGGAGGAAGCTGCTCTCCATTCTCAGGAGAGCAGCCCTGCTCTCCATTCTCAGGGGAAATCCCATAATTCCAGCTGCCCCGTCGGCAGGTTACCAAGTCCAGAGAGGTAATACCGAACACCTTCATGTCTGGTATTATCTCTCATTTTTTTACCGGACAGAGTAACCAAATACCGGGCTGTCCGGTTCAATACCGGACACCTGGCAACCCTAATAGTATCACAGTGCTACTTTGTGTGATGAGGAGAGATTCTATTTTAAAGGATTCTGCTCTCCTGTTAATCACAACACTATACTTTTTAATGCATTCTGACCTAATAATCTTCACCACGAAAAACATACTGTTTATTTAGAATAAAAATGACAGTCGTCAGCCGAGTTCCAGTGAAGAGTAAAGAAATGACGGCAAATAAGAACGGAAAATAGCTGGCAACAGATCACTGGTAATTTACAAGTTCTGGATGTTTGCTCAGGGTATTTTGGAGACTTGCAGGAGGTTTTTACAAATCACTATTACCCAAGTAATATTCACTTTGGTTCTATGAAAACAGATGGATTAAGTAATTCCTACAGCAGAGACTGCGACTATTCTTATACAAACCAGTGGCAATCGCCAAAAAGACCCAGGTACATGCTGGATATATGCCTTAAACTAGACTCAGTATTTCTGCATTGATTAATGGCCCATCAGATTAACAGCGTGGGGTCCCTGGCAGTCCCATTCAAACTGAATGGGACTGCCAGGGACCCCTGCTGTGTTAATCCTTTTGGGTCATTATTTAATGCAGAAATGCCTTAAACTTGCCTTAAACTAGCCAGGTTACACCCAGCACATACCCAGAATGTAACCGGGCTAGTTTAAGGCAAGCTTTAGAATACTTGTGGTCTCGTCTGTAAATGCCAAATTGGGATATTTAAATTTTAATCCCACTCCTTCCTCTAACATGACAGTTATGAATGTTTACTCACATTAGCACATAAAAGGATTGCATCGGGCAAACTCCGGCTTTATCTCGGCAACCCTCTGAAACTTAACTGTCACGAAGATTGTTCTGTTGTCATCAATGATGTTCAGTGGATTTTCAAACATTGATGAGATCTTTATTTTTCACACCCAAAAATCTGAAAACGTATGACGGCTGTCCCGGCTTTCCTCCCCCTGTTGGCGGCACACTCACTGACACACAGAGCGCTCGCAATACATGATGGGGCGTGCCGATGCTGGCTGCTGTGGTGACTAACCGCGTCTGCGCCAGATTTAACATTTTAGGCGCCTGTGATTTTTCCTTGCCTGGTTTATATTTAAAAAAAAAAAATTATAATTAAAAGTGCTTTTTCTCCTGTGCATACTGTAGGGCAGAGCAGATGGGTAATAGTAATTACTTTATTTCATATAGAGCTTTTTTCCCAATGGGACTCAAAACACTTCATAATAACAGTATACTGTAAAGGCTTCCGGCTTCAAAGTCGGTGTCATTATTTTCAGAGTCCGTGCATTGACTCACCGAACTTCTCCAACCCCAAGCAACAAACATTAATGTGAATGTACGTCATTGGCGGGCAACAGGCGGCCCACCCAAGCAGCCTGCTCTTCCTCTCTGCCCAGTGGTTGGTACCGCAGTTTGTAGCTTCTCCCCATTACCTCAGTTGCCTAATGACAATGTGGTGGTAAATACAGCTCAACCCCGTTATAGAGCGACCCGTTACAATGCGAATCCGCTTGTAATGCGATGTGAGCGTAGCTCGCAATTATCACTTGCCAAAACCCAACCAATCCTCCCTCCGCTCTCTCCGGTGGCCTGTGCTGGATAGGCTGAGGCATCACGTCATCTCCTAGCAACCGTCCAAACGGGGAGCCGCTGGGGGGCGCATACAAAGGTACACGCAAGGAGAGCGCTGCCAGCTTCTGCCGGGTCAGTCATTCATGGGGGTGCTGCAGCGACTCCGGGTCTGGGACAGCTGGGAGTGTTATCCCAGTTCTCCCCCTCCGGCGGCGGCAGAACCTCTGAGGGATGCAATTCTCGCCAAAAAAAATTTTGTAACGCGATCCGCTTATAACGCGATGTGCTTCTTTGGACCCCAAGCACAGCGCTATAATGGGGTTGTGCTGTACTGTACTGCCTGTTCTCCTATGCTAATCACCAGTGCACAGTGCAGGAATAGAAGAGTAACAGTATTTGTCAGCAAATACACAGGGAGAGTCTGGAGTGTAGATTCAACCAGAGATGCAGCAGAAAGCTGGGGCAGAGACTGAGCCAGGCAAGCTCAAGTCAAAAACGAGTTTATTACTGAAGGTATACAACAAAAAACAGACAACGATGCCCAAAGCTACTTCCAATGTGACAAAAATACACAGTGCAATACCTATATATTCTCTTAAAAAAAGGGTCATTTAGTTTAACCCTTTGGCCAAAGTGTCTTAAGCCTGCTGCCACTTTCAAGGCATGACCATTGCAGGTCCTAACACTCCCTGGGTTAAAATTCTTGTTTACCTGTATAATTACAGGAAGAATGATAACATTGGATCTGTCGTAACCTGGCAAAATGAAACTAACCTGCCAACTTGGAAAGTGGGGAGGGGCAAGCTTAAACCTTGGGGGGGGGGGGAGGGGCCACTACCCTCCCAAAAGCAGCTGAGACCAACTGCACACAGTTAATAAACACACAGATACCCAACAAGCTCTGAAAAACCCCTAACATTAACACATAATATATATATATATATATAATATATATATATATATATAAGTGTCAAAAGGAGAGCTAGTGGGTGTGGCTAAATGTATACAACAAAAAACAGACAAAGATGCCCAAAGCTACTTCCATTGTGAAAAAAATACAGTGCAATACCTATATATTCTCTTGAAAAATTATCACATTGGATCTTTGTCTGTTTTTGTTCTATACATTTAGCCACGCCCACTAGCACTCCTTTTGGCACTTATATACATAAATATACTATGTAACACTGTAACATTTAATGTAGGGAAAAATATACTATGTGTTAATGTTAGGGGTTTCTCAGAGCTCGTTGGGTATCTGTGTGTTTATTACTGAAGGGCAAGAACACAAGAAAACGATAATAGGGACAGGGGAAGAAACATCAACGGCAACACAACCTGCTCCAGCCAGGTAGAATTAATTAAAGTTGTGAAGCCCTGAGGTGAGGGACAGGGGGCTTCTTATAGGCTGAGGTAGTCATGTGGTGTAGCCTGCACAGCTAACTACTAACAAGCTGCCGGAATGCAGCAGTCCCTGTGCGTGGGTCCTGATATATATCCATATAAGCATTCAGATACCAGCATGGATCTACCGGAATTTGCTCTTAAAGCAGAAATCCAAATTGACTTTATTTATTTTTTCTCTCATTTTTTTCCCCTTTCCATTCTCGTTCTTTGTCTTTCGTCACTATTTGTAATTTTTCTGTATCGTTTCCACTTCCTTCCATTCCTTACTCTTTATTTTTTTTTATACAGTATTCCCATTTATTTCCTTCAGTGATTTCCTTTTGAGCTGAAAAAAAGGGCTACAGACAAGAAGCTGCGATGAGCCAATTAATATGGGTGATGAATGACATAACCCACACTGATTAGGTTGTCGACAGGAAGTTGCTTGGTGGCCATCTTTCAATGTTATGTAATGTAATCTCTAATGAACTGGGATGTTTCCATTGTAGGACAACTGCAGTCTCCCTGGTTCAGATACTTAAGAAAGGAAAATAGGGCTGTGTGAGGGATAACTGCTCTAAGGCTGGTGTATGCAATGGTATTATTTAACTTTGATCATGCATGGCTGTTTTCATTCTGATAACAAAAGCTATCATTAGAATGCATAGTAATTTGATTGTGTCACATAATGACTCATAGCCCATCTGGAATTAATGCAAAGTGCACTGCAGGCTATTCATTGCTTGTGACACTCGCATCATTTATGGTTGAAACCTTGGGACCACATTTGATTCAGCAGTTCTTTGTTTTGGCTTGACTCTCCCTTATAAGACACACACTTCTAAACGTATAAGTATATTTTAGTTGATGGCAAGGTTATTTATTGTTCAGTAGACCACTTTTCTAGGTGATTATTGTGCAGTAATGGCTTGGGGTTTTGCAATGGATTGTGAAAGCGCAGATATCTGCTTTGTTGTAAGTCTGTGTACCCTACAGGTTAATGCATGCATTAATTACAAACTACTGTACTCCATTAAGGGTATATACATTTTTTTATGCATTTACTGAATGACCAAGATATTTTACGAATAAGATATTCTATATAGACTACAACTACTTAATATCAGGTCCAAAATTACGTTCAATCATAAAAAGTCTTGAACCAAAAAGAGAACAAGAGCAGAATCTCTCCTCAGGGTCCTAGAATCACACCAGGTTTTAGAATGACCTAACGCATTTGCCAACAAATTAGTAGAATATTAGTTGGTTGCCCGGGAAACCTGGTCTGGATCAGTGACCCAAGGAAGGGTTTCACTTTATTTCAAATTTTGAAAATGGTTGTTATATGGAGAGGACCCTGGTTTCACAGGATATTTACTTACTGTACAAAAAGTAAAATTACCATCATTTGACACGCCACTGTTGGCTCAATAGCAGTACAGTACGTTGTTGCAAGCCATTTTCACTTCCATCAAAAATTCTGAAAAGACACTGAAATTATCTCCAAAAATCTGCTTTTGGGTGAAGAGATAGAAAAGTCATGCTTTAAAGAGGCAATCCAAGCAGCACTTTAAAAAAAGAGATTTGTACTCCTGAGATCGATCAGCAAATATCCTGCTTCTCTGGGTTCACTAAATGGCTGCCGTTTCGTTTTTATCAATCCTTCAGTAAGGGTAACACGGCAGCTACAATGTATTCTTATATTAATTAGGTAACATTATCTATTGTTACAGTTTGCAGCTCAAGCTGTTTGGAACATTGGCAGCAAATTATCACAAACAGGAATGTGTTACAATGATATTGCAACCTGCTATAGAAATCAAAGAGGAGGGGGAAGGGGTGGGTTGCAGGGAACCTACAGCGCAAACACAAGAAAAAAAAACACAACATAGTGTAATCTGTAAATAAACAGGGAAAGTTCCCGCTTCATTGATTGAATTCACAAAATCATCAATATTGTCGGGGGCAGAGGACTGCAGATACACTGTATCCCAACGGTGGGACTGCTGATGTTTTTCTTCCCTCTGTGGATCTGCATTTCTCATCCAATTAGAGCTCCATATAGAAAGGCAATATTCAAAAGGACAAACATAGTATGATTCCACTTGAATAAAAAACAGTAAAATCATATGCACAGAGCACTCACAAATTTACAAATTTAAAAGTGCGTTGAAAGTTTACAATAGAGAAAATAAATGATACTACATAACATTCAAATTAGTGTAGATTAGAGTCAATAGACAACTCCATTATATTATATATTTTTCCATTTTATAAATGTTCCATTAATGTTTTTACCATTTGTTTTACATTTATATTTTATAATTAAATATATTTAATATAATATCCACTAAATTATTAATTTTTATATTATTAAATATTGATGATCTTGTGAGTTCAATCATTTAAGCAGGAACTTTCCCTGTTTATTTACAGATTTTTTCTTGTCCTTGTGCTGTAAGACCCTGTCCCGTCCCCCACCCCCTCCCCCACCTTCTCTATGTCTCTGGATTTGTACCCCCTCTCTTTGGGTGAGAGTGTGGACCTCAGCTGCAGGACAATTAGGATGAGTCACTTTAAATTCCACTTAATTGTATGGTATTTGTTGCACTGTTTTATATATTTTTTACTCTCTTTGATATAGACATCAAAGAATACTCCATATATAAGAAGTAATTCAAAATGGCATTGTGTTGAATTAAAAAAATTGAGTAAGCATTATCTAATACTACAGAACGGATTTATTTTAAAATACACATGTACTGTAGGATATTGCATGGATTGCTAGTTTTAAAATATTCTGGTTCCTGAGATTCGTACAGGTTTAGTTGCTGTACACTTGCTGGTTATTGAAACACGGCAGCCACATTCGTCCAATAGAAAACCGCATCGTCATCCGTTGCTGCTTCCTATTGGCCTGTGGTTTGGCAGCCATTTTTAGTCCCCTAAATGGGAGAACACTAGCGCCCAAAAGTGTAAATATCTTCTCGAGAACAAGGGCACATCCTGCAAATAAGCTCGGTTCAGCTCTGCCGGAACCTCCCGGTTCAAAAACTGTAAAAACATTACTAAAAAAAAAGTAATTAATGAGCAGCTGGGATTACTGCTTTAAAGGCACCAAATTAAGGTGAAATTTAAATAAAAATTAGAGGCATTGCATATATTTTTTTAATATTCTTATATTTCCATTGTTGAAAGAAAGGCAGTGTTATTAAATTATTCCTTGTTACTAATTATTTATCAGTAGCAACTGAGATTAAAGTTAGTAATGTGTTAAAGAAAAGTGCTGGCAAGACGATTTACTAATGTGATTTTCAAACCGTTGCACCACAAAACATTTTAAAATGGTTAACTATTGTGGACCGTGTTTTCATTTTCTCAACCCAGAATTTTACGTTCAAATTGAAATCTAAATATTGAATATTCTATCAACAAGCTGCTTTTCTAAAAGAAAAAAGAAAAAAAAAACCTCCTTCATATTTAATTTATACTCGACCTATTCTCACTCATTATGTTAGAGGACAGAAATACTGCCATGCAGTTATCCTGCGGCCCGTGTAGTTCCTGGCAATGCTGCCTCTAGCTTTTTTTGTGCATATTAAGAGTAAACCATTTCATTAAAATAAGTCTTTAAAAATAATAAAAAATGTATGGCATTATAGAAAAAGTAGACAAACTGATTCAAATGAATAGCATTAGCTAATATCATACTGTTTAGTTATGTTACTACTCTAAAGAGTCCTCACAAATGGTATTCCTTTATTCTGTGTGACTGAATGATGTAGCTGTAGGAACTCTTTGAACCCAGTGTACTTTATTTTACCGTTTTGTAAATGAAATCCACTTTAAAATGTCCTTTTGAAATGCTACATTAAATTGCCCACGTGTTTTTTTTAACCATCTATAAGAGAATGTATCATGCTGAGATGCACAAACAAATGCATGTACTGTATGCTACAGTAGCTCTATGCATTCTCAGATATAACATGTTTTCCCTTGTACAGTACAATGCAGTTGACACCTTTTAGAAAGTTAATATTTCTTTAGAAAACAAAGATCAGTGGAATATATGACATCATTTAAATCCTGTCCACCAACTGGCTTAAAAGTGTCAGTTTGAAGGGGTGTACTTTTATCTGGCATGGGTTGTGCATGTAGATGTACTGTGGAATGAACTCTGTGTTGTTGGACTGTTCTCGGCTCTAAACATACAGAATGAACAGGTTAAAAGGGGGATTTAGGGTTTGCTAGTGGCACCAGGGAAGAATGGAGATGCAAATAACCTTAGGGATTGGCTATTAAAATCTGTTTCTTCATCCAAAGTGTTGTACTGTATAACGATACCATTATTTTATGTCAATAACTTCACATTCACGCCTACAGTTATCTATTGGTTCTTGTATACTTTATCTGTCACAGTGCAGAACAATTATTCAATTTGTAAACTAAACTAGTAAACACACATTGGGGGATATGTACAGTATCAAAATGGTGTAGCTTGCTAAAAAAACAAACAAAAAACAGAACAAAAAGTTTGATCTGCGTCAAATTATAGGCACGCATTTTAATAAATATTGTTATAATATTGTACTCTCTGGTCCCCTAATACCTCCTATAACTACTTGCCAAAATTCTTAGTAGTGTGCAATACGCAGCACAAAATGCAGCAAAGTTACTTGATACATTTGACAAAGTAAGGCAGAGTCCAAATTAAGTAATTTGCACCTGTTTTGGGAGAAATTCTCTAGTTGTGGCTATTGCTGCATATCCCCTATAAATTGAATTACTAGATTGCATGTATGCTTTGCTCTCAGGCAGGGAGCAGCTAAGACTTCCCCAATAACTTACTGTGATAAGAGGACCTTCCAATTCTAATAGTGTGGATATTGCACAGTGAATCAATTGCTTTCAGGACATGATTTTCTCGGGCTTGGTGGACATTGGCAGACTCTAGTGGCAGTAGCAGGTTGGGCTTGGTGATGCTTTTTTAATCGTGCCTTACCTGATCAGGCCCTACCATAGTCACAGCACTGACCTCTGGAAAATAATGCAGATGAGTAGTGCTTTTAATTGGTCTTACAGTACATGTTGGGGTTAGTAGAAAGGTCTATACTCCATCCTAGCCAAATACAGGGATTACACCTGAATCTAATCTTACTATAGTGCTCATTAGAAACAATTTACTATGGTAGGGAGGGTCCAGGAGGGGTGTTTGAGACCACCATCTTTAGGAAGCCTACAGCAACATACTGTTTGCTTCAGGCTCTAGCAACCACCCCGGGTCACTAAAAGGGGCATACCGGTGGGACAATTTCTCCGCATCAAGCGTAACTGCAGTAATAATGTGGAATTTGAACACCAGGCCCAGATCTTGTAAAAAAGATTTAGTGACAGAGGGTACAGCAAAAAGGCTATCAAGACAGCATACAAACGGGCAAAATACACATCAAGAGTAGACCTACTAAAAAATAAAACACCAAGCCCTGAAAGTAAAATCATACACTTTATTGGTAGCTTTAACTGTCAGTGGAATCAAGCAAGAGAAATCTTCAAACGCCACTGGCATCTCCTCAAAGCAGATCAAGATATCACACAGGCTCTACAGGAATTTCCATCTATGGTTAGCAGGAGAGCTAGGAGCCTGAGGGATACCCATATCAAAGCCATTATTGAGAAGCACTGGCAACTCGATGGCTAACAACAAGACCATTGGGCACTTTCACATGTCAAAGGTGCAAAGCTTGTAAATTTGTGAAAACTGGAAAGAAATTCCATAACAGCGATGACTCCAAGGAATATGAGGTGTGGAAATTCATCAACTGCCTCACAGCAGGAGTCATCTACTTGGGTATCTGCATCTGTGGGAAGAAATATGTCGGGAAGACAAGAAGACCATTTAAACCAGGGGGGCGCAAACTTTTTTCCCTGCGCCCCCCTGCCGGCTGTCCCCTCACTCCCGCGCCCCCCTCCCAACCCCAACGTACCCGCGCTCCGGCGTAATGACGTCACGTTGCCATAGCAACGTGACGTCACATGACCTCGCAGCGTCATTTTGACGCCGCGTTGCCATGGCGACACAGGGAGGAAGCCGCCGGAGCCACTGTAAGTTAGGTTTACAGAGGCCCTGCAGCTCCCCCGGCACTTAATTTAAGTGCCTTCGGGAAGCGCGCGGGGCCTCTGTAAACCCCGCACCCCCCGTCGGCAGTGTCGCGCCCCCCCTGGGGGTCGCGCCCCACAGTTTGCGCACCGCTGATTTAAACAATGGATTTTAGAACACATTGGGAGTATCCGTAACAAAATGGATACTGTGGCTCGACACGTCAATTTAGTCCATGACGGGAATACCGAAGCCATTAGGTTTATGGGCATTGACCAGTACTCAGTGGGCATCAGGAACGGGAATTGGGATGAGGAATTGTTAAAGAAGGAAGCAAGATGGATCTATACCTTAAAAACCCAGTCACCGGGTGGCCTTAATGAAGGATTCATGTATACACCATTCATCTGACCATGCTACCATCCCCACCCACCTGTTAACTTGGTTCTGAGATCATCATTACACATCTATCTGTTGCAAACCTGCATTAAGTCCTGCAGGTAGACACGGATGCTCATGTCAAATATAACACATTACATATATATTTTGTAACAGACGATGGGTTACTGGAATCCACCACACACCTAGGTACAACAAGTGGATCCATTAGGCAATGAATCACCCCTATAACAATTTGGGATAACTGCCATTAGTATCCTGGACACATTAGTTGACCTGTCCACTACTGAACCCACTATAGCTTTGGGCTCATACTAGTCTAGTATTTACTACCTAGTGGTCTACTATCAGACACCTTTGGCCTTTATCATAAGGCACATACTTACCAGGTCACCAGTAGATCCACATTTAGGTCATTTTGATCAACGTTTAATAATAGTGTCCATGACAGTGAATAGAGGTCTATGCCAACCCCCCTGCTGTTTATACACAGCACAGCACACTGTGCCTTGCGGGGCTCACGTCATAGGTCAATCAACGATTCATTTGCATATTAGCTATATATAGCGGTACATTACCCATCAGTCCCCCCCAGATATGAGCCTTGAAGAAGTGGTTCAACGCGAAACGTGCGTGTCGGCAATGGACACGCGCGGGAGTTTACAGCTGTTAACTAGCTGACATTACTTCAGTCGGCTCCTGTTTACGTGATATTGCTCTTACCAGCACTTCTGTACAATTAGATGTATGGTTTAAGGGTGCACATAGGGATTTATCTTCCGGTACCTCTTGCAGTATTTGTTTTTAAGCATAGTAGCCTGAACTCATTACCACTGCTGGATGTTTGCAGGGTCTACACACCGCTGCATTAGAGTCCAACAGGCAATAGGACGCACATGCAGGTTACTCTATGGCACAGTGGTCCGTTCACGAGCGCTTGCCCCTGATTTTGCTAGATCGGGTGTATAGGAGTCAACCTGGGGTTACAGCTTACTCTTATTACCACGCTCCCGTGCACTAGCCTGCAAGGTATATGTCTATGTATACAGCTTTAGGCACCTTATAGCCATAGCCTGTTACTATAGACCATCATATTAGGTTATTTCCAGGTTATTAACCTACTGTACACCAAACACTAACTCACTATATATCAATATAGGTGCAGTACACTTTATTACTAAGGTTATTTACATCTGGTAGATATACCTCGTCCTCAGATGCGCGTTATCACATATTTCAGAGTTAACCCCACATTTATTGTACCATAAGTAGGTTCCAGTTCGGCAAACCTGGCAAGGGTTTCCTATACGTCATCCACCTACTTTCATTTTGAGACATGCTGCAATAGTTGGATACTGGTTAAGGTATCATACTGTGTTCTTATTATAAGAACAGTGGACATTTAGTACCACTTTGCGAGGTTCCGGCACAATTTCCAGACACAGAAAGTGAAGGGATTTATTTACCCCTTCACCCCCCTAATTATCTTGGACTCTTTAACTTGGGTCTCTACTATAGGATACATATATGTTTAATGATCGTTTTCACCACCTTTATTTTAAGCGGATATTAATAACATTATTTGTTTTTCAAGATTATCACAATACATCCATGTTATGAGTGAGTACCCTTACTAGGTTACATTTTCTTTGTGTTTACAGTCAGTTATTTACCTAGGGAGCACCTTCATAACACTCCAACACTCCTGCTGTTGAAGGGGTATTTTGCTATTTTGGTGATAGATACATTTTAGTGATGTGTATTATTAGGCTATGTTGTTATTTTATTGTTGGGGTGTTTAGGTGCTTGTGTATTTATTTAATTATTGTGTATTGTTGGACTTAATGATTTTTATTAAGTTGACCATTGAGTGCTATACTGGCTTATCATGCCCATATTATATGGGTATGATATACCACTGTGCCAATCAGTGGGTATAGTGGCCCTTGGGTGGATGGTTAGGCCTCCCGGGTGGGTAGCGGGGGAGGGTTGGCTAACCCTTAATTACTATAGTGGTTAATAATCGCTAAGGTGATTAAGATTTTAGGGGCCATTAGATTTGTATTTTTTCATGTACTCTTGCTGGCAACGGAGGACATGGACCTGCAGTATGCTGACGAGGACGCTCATCATGATGGAAGGGGTAAGTAGAAAGTTGTATTTACTTTATTTATGTTGGCTGGCTAATGTTTGATTTTATAATGGGAAAATGAGCTATTATCCATATCTGGATAATAGTTATTTTGCCCATTAATGTACTGTATGTGTTGTGGGGGGTTGTTGGGGTAGAGGAGGTGGGTAGTAGGGTTGTTGTGTTTATTTTTATCTCTTGGGGTAGAGGTATTGAGGGAAGGGGGTAGTAGCCCCAAGGGTTGGTATTTAGGCCCTCCAGGGGATAGCAGACTGGTAAACCCCTTCATTACCATAGCGATTCCCACCACTATGGTAGTGAAGGGGTTAACGCCTCCTGCAACCTTCCAGCCAGGCCTAAGCACCCACCCCCTGGGACTACTACCCCCTTCATCCACCCCCTCTGCCCCAAGAAACAGGCTATTGAGGTTTAACCCCTTCATTGCCTTAGTGGCTAGCCGCTAAGGTAATGAAGCTGTTTGAATATACATTTGAATACTAGTGTAGATGAGCAGGTGGTCTCCAGAGCAGAACCGCATTGTTTTGTGGTCTGGGGACCCCCTGCTTCCCGAGATACAAGCACTGTAATGGGGTGCGGTATATCCAATGCATTTTATTCCCACAGTCACGTGACGGGAGACATTTAAATGCATAGGAGATACCGGCACCCCATAATGGCCCTGAATCTTTGGAAGCAGGGGGTCCCCGGACCTAAAATCAACGCGGTTCTGCTCCGGAGACCCCTGTTCATCTACACTAGTACTAAAATTCATATTAAAATACTTCGATCGCTGGCGAGATTTGCGCAGGGAGAGGCGGCTCTCTCTGTGCAGCTCTCTTTGCAGCTGGAACAAATCGCCTGGTAAGCCCTTTTGAGAGAGACGATCATCACACCGCCGGCTACTCGCCCGTTTTGGGAATTTTGCTATCACAGGTAATCGAGGCTTTCTTAATACCGTGATAGCAACGCTCCAAAAACTGGCAGCGTAACCGGCCCGGCGATTTAATTTTTTATGAAGGCTTATAGAATAGGCCCCATAATGCCCATTCCTGTTATGAACCTTGACTTAACCGAGCTTTGCAGATACAGCCCTTACTTTGTTATTGGAAAAAGATACTCTAAAAGAACAATTATAAAAATAATTGGACTATTTATCATAGACTCCTTGCTGCAAAAGTAGTGGGAACAACAAGCACCAGATGTATAATATTAAATACAAATATTTCCATTTCAAGCAATGAGATTTCCTTTTATAAACATGGCGCATTGTTTTTTGCACAAGAATTGACACAGGTTTATAGACTGCGGAATTTGATACACAAACACAGTTGTTTTTCAGAAAGATTACATGTAGGTTCATAAAAGATTTGAAGCATTCTCTTGCACGGCTGTCATATTTTGGGCAGGTGTATCAATCTCTAATGTGGAGTATCGCGCCCCAATCTGCCGATAGCTGCCATTGACTTGCTCTTGCAACTGCGCTTGATAAATACTGACAATAGTGGTGTAAATCAACTCATGTAATTATGCAGGGCATGTAGTGAATGTAATCTGTAACATGATTTATTTACATGCAGTATGTCTTTGCTTTTACAGTTTGTCTGTTGCATGCATGTCAAGTCAAATCAGTATGCCAATTATTAGAAGCTAGGGTGTGTAGCAGTCAGGGTTTGAATGCCACTTGGAAGTCACGCAGATGAACTGTAATTCAATTCTCACCAGTTTGAAGCGAAACATCCAGGGAATGCAGTAGGCTAATTGTAGATTACTTAGTTATAGTAATAGCCCATCTGTTCAAAATTACAGATTGAACTTTGAAATTTGTCTGCGTCATATTTTGAAACGTGAATTTCAAAATAGCCTTTGTGATGTTGCCAGCAGTCTTTTTGACGTTGCCAATAATCTTTGTGACGTAGCCAACAGTCTTTGTGATGTTGCTAACATATTGCTAACAGTCTTTGTGGTGTTGCTAACATGTTGCTAACAGTCTTTGTGATATTGTATGTATGTCTTTATTTATATAGTGACATTAATGTACATAGCGCTTCACAGTAGTAATACACGTGACAATCATATAAATAACAAATAATACAAATAACAGATCATGGGAATAAGTGCTTCAGACGTAAAAAATAACATTTAGGAAGAGGAGTCCCTGCTCCGAAGAGCTTACAATCTAATTGGTCGGTAGGAAGAACGTATAGAGATGGTAGGAGGGTGTTCTGGTAAATGCGTCTGCAGGGGGCCAAGCTTTATGTATCATGTGTATAGTATCAGCCATGGAGCTACTTGTATGCTTCGTTAAGCAGGTGTGTTTTACGGTGGGTCTTAAAGGTGGATGGAGAGGGTGCTAATCGGGTATTGAGGTTATTCCTAAAGCCTCGGCCATGTTACCTGCTTGCGTGCTGATGCGCGCTGAGGCTCAGGGAAAGCGGGTGCTTTCCCTGGCCTTGCGTTTGCTTGCCCTGCGCGCCGTCAGGGGGTGGGCCGGGGGCGGGCCAGTTACATCACGGAGCTGCTTCGCCCTCATTGGCGAACCGCTCACGTGATCGGCCCTGTGCTCCGACAAGCGCTTGATTTTTAAAATTACCTAAGACCTACGCTTCCGCGCGCTTGCGGAAGCGTAGGCGAGCCCCTACTAAAGTCGCTCTAATTGTGGCTGTAGGGGCTCAGTGGAAAGCATGAGCGAGCGTCAGCATGCTTCAGCACGCAAGCAGGTAACATGGCCGAGGCCTTACATGTTGCTAACAGCCTTTGTAATGTTTCTAGCATGAAGGTAGCTATCTAAGGTCTTTTTTTTTACATTTAAAAAAAAAATAGGATTGAAGCAGGACTGCTCTGGTGCTGAACCACATTAATTTCAGCTCTGGGGACTCCATGCTTCCGGACATGCTTAAATCCGTAAGGTGGACTGGTAGCCGCTCGGCTTCCAGGGTTCATATTACTGCAGCATTTCAAAGCTCCGGCCCCCTGCATGCCAATAGAAAACTGTGACGTCATCGGGTTCGGCTTCCTATTGGCTCACGTGATGTGGGAGCTTTAAACCCCAGCTAGCTCAGCCGGAGTGGCTACCAGCACCCCCTATGGAGGTAAGTATCTCTGGACGCAGGGGTACCTGGAGCTGAAATTAATGGGGTTCAGCTCTGGAGATCCCCTGCTTCAGTCCTGTGAGAAATAAAATGTAAAAAAAGAAGCGATTGGGTTGCTACTTTTAGTAACATACTTAACAGGTCGTGTAATCAAAGGTAACCTACTACTACTTAATAATACGCTAACAAACCATTTATTATATTATTAAATGGTCTATGGTTACAGGTTTGATGTTTTTCTGACTATAACCACTCATATTTATCATGTGCATTTAAAGGTAGAATAACGGGCAACAGGATTGTATTATGTGAAGGTGGTGTATGGAGCTTCAGAATTATGAACAACTACAGTTTAGCAACTATTAACATGTGCAAAGTGGTGATACACCCGCCATTAAGAACAAGGGTCAAACGTTGATCTGTATTTTTGGATTAAACAAAGAAAAAGAATCACCAATAAATTTACTAGCACATAAAATGTAATGTTTGCATTAAATTCAATGACAGAATAATGATTTACTTTGTATCGTATTTATTCATTTGGTCTCGGCTACGAATCAATGTTACGGTTTTTGGTAATTTGTTTAACAATGATTAATGTAAGTTGTTGCAAATAAATGTGACTTTAAAACATTCTACTTTAAGTCTTTAAAAATATCGTCTGGCACCTCATAAAGCAGGCCTGCCCAACTCGTAAAGCGAGAAGGGCCGAACTGCTCCAAGGAAAAAAATTTGGGGCCGCACGGGTTAAATCATCATCATCATCTCACCTCCAGCACCTCTCATCATCATCATCATCCTCATATCTCCCCCAGAACCCCTCACTATCAATCTTTATGATACTCCCCATCTATCTCTCATACCCCCATCTCTCCCCCTCACCCACACAATACCCCCCTCCACATCAAACACACAATACCCCCCTCCACATCAAACATACAATACCCCCCTCCACATCCCCCCAGCCCATTCCATGTCAGCATCCCCCCCACAAGTCAGCATCCCCCCATGTCTCTCTTCCCTCAATATGACACTCTCTCCGCCTCCCCTTAATGATATTCTCTCCCCCTCCCCTCAATATGACACTCTCCCCTCCCCTCAATATGACTCCCCCCCTCCCCTCAATGTGACACTCTCCCCCTCCCCTCAATGTGACACTCTTTCCCCCTCCCCTCAATATGACACTCTCCCCCCCCCTGTAACTCACATCACACCCTCCCCCTGCAACTCACATCACTCTCACCCTCCCCCTGCAACTCACATCAGTATCTCCCCCCTGCACCTCACATCACTCTCCCCCCCCTGCACCTCACATCACTCTCCCCCCCTGCACCTCACATCACTCTCTCCCCCCCCTGCACCTCACATCACTCTCTCCCCCCCCTGCACCTCACATCCCTTCCCCCCCACTGCCCCTCACATGTCAGCAGCCCACCCCCCCTCACATGTCAGCAGCCCACCCCCCCTCACATGTCAGCAGCCCACCCCCCCACCAGCCCGTTTTTCACACCCAACCCCCCCACCAGCCCGTTTTTCACAACCACCCACCCCCCACCAGCCCATTTTTCACACCCACCAGCCCATTTTTCACACCCACCCCCCACCAGCCCATTTTTCACACCCACCCCCCACCAGCCCGTTTTTCACACCCACCCCCGACCAGCCCGTTTTTCACACCCACCCCCCACCAGCCCGTTTTTCTCTCTCTCACACACACACACACACACCTCTCTCACCTCTCTCACCTCTCTCACCTCTCTCACCTCTCTCTTAGATCAGCTCAGCACATCCTCTCCCCGGTACTAAGCCCCGCCCCCTGCATGCTCTGACCTCCCCGGCAGCAGCAGCCTGCTATTGAAAAAAATAAAACACACGGCTGCTGCTGCCCCCGCGCACCGCAAAACCTGTGGGCTGGGAGGGAGAGGGAGGGGGCTGGGAGGGAGAGGGAGGGGGCTGGGAGGGAGAGGGAGGGAGAGGGAGGGAGAGGGAGGGGGCTGGGAGGGAGAGGGAGGAAAGAGGGATGAATCGCCGCCATTTTTTTTAAACTTTTTTTTTTTTAAATTTATTTAATTAACAGGCGCCCGGCCAGAGTCATCGCGGGCCGGGCCGCACCGAGAGGCCAGACGGGCCGCATGCGGCCCGCGGGCCGTATGTTGTGCAGCCCTGTCATAAAGGATTAGCTTTATGCGTTAAAAAATGTCTACTACTGTCATCTGTTCATTTACTAATTCCATATAATACAAACGCACTGTATGTACATGTATATTACTGCCATTTGAAAACATCTGACATTTTAGATCACCGCTTTGTATTTAATGTATTAACATTTGGATGAATGTGTGAAAAAGACCTTAAATATAATTATTTGACAATTATCGACGGCACCCTTTTATTCTTTAAAATTATATAGACATGTCTCTTTACATTTTTGCCGTTTGCTTTCTAGCAGTTGACATAATGATTTTTCATTAGAAATTAGCATGTATTCTGTACTTCTCCATAACTTGTGATAATACCGGCTGAATTGGTATAGCAGATAATACCAGTTTTGTGGATTCCTCAACCACATGCTAAAAATATTAGATCTACAAACAAACACATCTTCACTCTTTTATTGCGTCGGATTTGTAAAAATAAGGGCAATGCAATTGCTCCATCTAGTGATCAAGCATTGACAGAATAGTAGACAATTCCAGTTTCAACCAATGATTCATTGTTTGATAGATAATCATGCATGTGCTGCTACTCCAATGAAAGCCTCAATGCTTACATTTCTGCACATGTGCAAAAAGAAATACATTCAGTACTGTATGTCCTGCCATCTTACAAACATGACTTTCTGTGTTTACTGATCACATCCATGTAAATTGAGCTTAAAAATATTTAAAAAATGAAGTTAATTTTTTTAAACAAGAAAAAGCTTAAAATCAGCTGTGTGGAATGAAACAATAAAGATTATATAAGGGGTGATAAAGTACAGCAATATCTGTATTAAATATTTCCTACACTGACTCCACTCAAATAATAAAAATAATACTGCATGCATGCAAACTAGCCCAATGTACCCATACTGCATGCATTTGTATACATCTCTCTCATTCAGCAATATTGCTAGCAAATGCATGCAGATGTATATGCCAATGTGATGTCTGTGCTATTGAAATGTAAATAACAGGAGTATCTTCCCACAATTGGTTTTGTCATTAACACCTGGACTTATTTATCATAACACTGAAGAGAACCAGTTGGCCCACTTAGTCTGACCATTTTTCTGTATGTTGCAAAACCTCAGTCCCTAATTAAACACTGGTTTTCTTTCATATTTAATATATATTTAGGACAAGTATTTGAATGTGTTCAATATTTTGTCAATCAATAAAATCTTGGCATTGTCCTACTGATGATGTACTATAAAGTATTAGACCGTGATACAGTAGCTCAATGTATATACTTTACAAAGTCCATCCAGGTATTGCAAACCTCAGAAAAACACACCATTCTGGAATAACAAATAGCAAAATATGAAAATAATATCTTGTCAGAGGCACCACATATACAGTTTGTCCTGTCATATTCTTTATAATTTGTGGTCTTGGTGAAACCAGGCCGCTGTTCATGGGAAAGTTCAATGAACAATGTTTTTTTTTGTCGTGATCTTCAGAATCACGATAATATTATGAAATAGTAGTAGAACGAACACGTGAATGTGAAGGCAGCATATGGAGTTACTCCTTCATCCTGTATCTGCTGATGTGTTTTAAGTCACGTCACTTGTGACCAGATCTCACAAGTGTACTCATTTATTATTTATTTATTTATTTATAAAATGTTTTGCCAGGAAGTAATACATTGAGAGTTACCTCTCGTTTTCAAGTACTGTATGTCCTGGGCATTGAGTTAAGATGACAAATAATACACGGTTACAAATACAGTTACATAAGTGAACATGTTATACATTATATACAAGACATTGCACGCACAGTTAAAGATAATATATATTATAGGCGTATGTAACAGTTACAGACCAGATTACAATATGAGACAGCCTTAGTTTTGAAAGAACTTAAACTGGTGGTGGATGTGAGAGTCTCCGGTAGGTTGTTCCAGTTTTGGGGTGCACATAAGAGAAGGAGGAGCAGCCGGATACTTTGTTGAGTCTTGGGACCACGAAGAGTCTTTTGGAGTCAGATCTCAGATAAGTGGTGCATGTGGTAAGGGTGAGGAGCTTGTTCAGATAGATGGGTAGTTTGCCCAGAAAGTATTTGAAGGCAAGACAGGAGAGATAAACTTTGCACCTAGACTCAAGTGATAACCAATCTAGTTCTTTGGGCATTTCGCAGTGATGTGTGTTGTAGTTGCATTGAAGAACAAAATGGCATATTGAATTGTAGAGGGTATCAAGATTGCTAACGTGGGTTTGGGATTCCGAGCCATACACTATGTCCCCATAGTCTATAATTGGCATTAGCAACTGCTTTGCGATACGCTTTCTGATCAGCAGACTTAGGGAGGATTTGTTCCTGTAAAGTACACCTAGTTTGGTTATAAGTTTTGGATGTCAGGGCATCAATGTGCATGCCAAATTTTAAGTGGGAGTCAAACCATATGCCCAAGTATTTAAAACTAGTAACAGGAGTTAGGGTGGTGTTAGCGTTGGTTCTGATCTGGAGCTCAGTCACTGGAAGCTTTATATATTTAGTCTTGTTCCAAATACCATTGTTACAGTCTTGTCCGTGTTTAAAAACAGTTTGTTTTGGGAAATCCAGTTTTCGAGTCTCAAAAAGTCAGACTGAAGTATGTGTTCAAGGTTGGAGAGGCTATGGCTGTGTGCATATAGGGTTGTGTCATCTGCATACATGTGTATTGAAGCTTCCTTACAAGCTGTGGGAAGATCATTGATGAACACTGAGAAGAGTAGGGGCCCCAGAACAGAGCCTTGCGGAACACCACAGGTGATTTCCAGGGGGTTGGAGTTAGAGCCTGAGATGGACACATGTTGGGATCTACCTGATAGGTATGACTGAAACCAGTTTAAAGCATGCTTCCCTATTCCAGATCTCTGGAGTTTGTTAAGCAGGATAGCATGATCAACTGTATCAAAAGCCTTTGCAAAATCTTGGAATATTGCACCAGTGAGTTGTCCTTGTTCCATTCCACACTTTATTTCATTGCAAACGTTTAGCAGAGTAGTGTAACGCGTAGCTCACCATAAACGAGGCGCGACCGCGGGGCTGAGGTAGGGATTGGTATATAACGCCGACCACAACCGCGAGGGCGCGTCTAGAAAATAGGATAGTTGTGCAGGCCCGATCAGGGTTATAGAAGACAGCGTTAATGTGATACTTGCCAGGTCCAGGGGTGTAGAGTAGCGGATCGTTGGGGTACGTAGCCAAAGTCGGGGTTGGAGAAGGTAGAGTAGTCATAATGCCAAAGCCAGGGTCAGTGTAGGAGAGGGCAGCGTCATCGTAATCCAAAGCCAGGGTCAGTGCAGGAGAAAGTAGAGTCATCATATCCAATACAGGGTCAGCGTAGGAGAAAGTCACAAAGTAGGTTCCAGGCAGGGTCAGGCAACAAGCAGGCAGGCAGGCTCTAAGCAGTGAGGTTCAGCGTCACACAAACAGGAGTTATGCTCGGCAAGGAAGGAGAGTTCTGAGTGTATTTAAAGGACATCCCACCAATGGGAGGCAACCAGGAAGTGGAGCTGCGAGTCCTGATAGGCTGCTGGATCATGCAGGTGCGTCCTTTTGCACAGCCAATTGCAACCGCATCAGCATGTGCCCACGCCGCGCGCAACCCGGGAATTACGTTGGCGACCTGGTCGCGCACCACGATGCCATTGCGGGGGCGGAGACCAGAGGCGGAGTGCTGAGCACAGCCGTGCAAGGTGGTCCCAACGTCAGAGTGGGGGCGGGACCTTGGGACGGAGACCGCAGACTGGTGGAGAGAAGGAGCACTGCGGGTCACGGCCAGAGGAACAGGATCGCGCCCTGCACCCAGTAACCGCGCGCCGCGCGTAAGTGCCCCTGCTATGTTGCCATTCTTGAGTGCCACGGAGAACAGATGGGCGAGTAAGGGTTAAGGGGACAGAAGTGCCAGAACGGCGAATCCTCACAAGTAGTTACGGTGGAGTGTTTGGGGTGAAAGTCAGATTGGAATTGGCTAGGGAAATTTGTCTTGGTATAGTAATCGCTTATCTTATTGGTGGAAATCTTCTCGCAAAACAGGGCCAAAATGGTAGACAAAGGAAAAAATATACTGTTTAGTAGTTCTAAAATCTAATAGGATATGAAGAAAAGTTAATTCAATGCACTCAATGACCCATAAGGGACAAAGGCACATCAGAAGGTAGTGTATATAATAGAAGATGAAGTTATCCTATTGGTGAAAACCTTGCAATATACCACACTGCAAACTGTGCCATGATTCCTTCACGGTAATAGAAACACAGAGACACTTCTCTGCTAAGAATTACATCCATCATTTGAACATACACAACTATAAACATACAGTAGGTGCAAAATGGCGATACACCAGTGTCGAGAACAATGGTCGGACATTGGCGTGTATTTTTTGCATTTAACAGAAAAGGTGCCACCAGCAACTTTATTAAGATTGAAAAGGCAATGATTTGCATGAAAAACAACGACAGAATAATGACTTACATAGTATCACATTGTTTTTGTCTCTGCTACAGTTCAATTTTCTGGGTTTCTGCATGTGTTAATGTGTTTAACAATTCAGTGATCAGTGCAGCTTTGTGCAGTTCATTGTGACAGTAATGAAAAACATTCCACTTTAAGTCTTTGAAAAATATCTGCTGTTACCCATAAAGGATTAGCTGTATGGACAGTGCCTTAAAAGTCGAAGTTTCTGTACTCTACAACTGCCATCTGTTAACTTGCAAATTCCAAAATAACATAGAGCTTGACCAAAGAGGCTGCGAGGAAGCCGCCCCTCCCCTCATTTACCAGTACCCACAAACACATACAAATAACGGCAGACTTGGTCTGGAGGTATAAAAGGCTGTGGCTTTTGTTTATTATACTGTATAATAGCGTAACTGCTAATCCCTGCCAGAATGCTCATTTACTAGGTTAAGTGCAGGGTGAGATGCACCCGTCAACCATAGCTGTGCCCACGTGCGCCGGCAGTTGTCGCGAGTGAGCTGGCGGAAATTACTACCATCCGACCCGCCCACTCGTCTCTACCCCTGGGATTTATCAGCCCAGAGACCCATCTGGCAAGGACAAGCACTTACCCCCCAACTTCCACCACCGATGGGTCTATTTAACTCCCCTTAAATTAGGCCTGTACCGCCAGACTCACGATGACCCTCTCCACACCCTCCTGTAGCTCACTGCTAAACATATCGTAATAAAGTTCCCCACCATCTTGTTAACTTTAATGCGTGTTCCCGGGACCCATGCGCCCCCTTCCCCCCCACACACACACACACTCTATCTTGTAGAGTCAAATATCAATGTCTACAAAACTAAGGATAGTTTTTGGACGCATATGTACCCCTTTTGTGCTCTACCCGCTAAAGAAATGTGCTAAAGGTTTTGAACTAAAACAGGAAGGCGCCTAACCATTCTGGGTAGGATTATTGCCGGATTAACCCTGAGGGGCCCCCACCTCTTTCCTGGGGACCACCTTCCAAAGGGGGAAATCCTGAGATTAGCTGAAAGGGGGGAAGCAAAGGGACTTGACCACCTCCCCAAATAGACTTACTTTTTCCCTAGCTACATTACCGTTTGTCCTGACCGATTTCAAATTACGTTCGCCATTTGATAATGCCTGATATTCAAACGGAATCCCGAACCCCACCTTAAAAAACCTGCTCCCTACATAACATTTCCTATCTATAGGGTGGGGGGGGCGGAGAGTGGTGGTTGCCCTGTAGCCATTGTCTCCTCCCCTTTTTAGCACGTTGTAAACAATAGGCTATGTGGAATGGACGGGGGAAGGGTGGCTGCATGGTGCACACGTGTGTGTGTGTGCGTGTGTGCGTGTGTGCGCGTGTGTGTGTGTGTTTGTGTATATATGTATAATACACACTTGTACACCCTCTTTGAAATCTATGGTTTTACATATCAGGACATAATAACAATCATCTGTTCCTTAGCAGGTCTTAAAATTAGGTAAATACAACCTCAGGTGAACAACAACACAAGACATATTACACAGTGTCATGATATATATATATATATATATAAAAACCAACATCACAGCTTGCACTCAATGTACTGGTTCATATAGACAGGTGCTAGTCTCAAATAATAGAAAAACAACATTACCATTCTCTCGTCCGGTAAAGAAAGACTGCACTCGGTTCAGTAATCATGAAAAACTGTATTGGGCATCTGAATAAAAAAGATAAGTCACCCAATCCGACGTTTCGGTCCTGGAATACCCCCTTGAGAAAGGTCCTATTCCAGGACCGAAACGTCGGATTGGGTGACTTATCTTTTTTATTCAGATGCCCAATACAGTTTTTCATGATTACTGAACCGAGTGCAGTCTTTCTTTACCGGACGAGAGAATGGTAATGTTGTTTTTTATATATATATATATATATATATATATATATATATATATATATCTCCTCAATGCAGTAATAGCTGCATTTGTTAATGTAACTATTTCCTTCTTATTGACAGGCAAGCCATCCTAGCCCAGCACCCACAGTGCTCCCTTAAGTTAGCTAAACACAACTCACCAAAACAAACACAAGTCTCTAGGCTATCAGAGGGAAGTATGGTTTCAAAGCATTAGCCAAAAGTAATCACTTCCCATACCGGGAGTCTAACCCAGGCCGCCTGGGTGAAAACCAGGAATCCTAACTGCTAGACCATATGGGAGGGCACGACCAGTAGCAAAGTAAGCGCAACCACTCCCAGCTGTGCCCTTTAAGACCCCCAGCCTCCCCCCCCCCCTTGTTCCTGCCCTTTTGACCGCGGCTGCGGCAGCGGCCAATCCGGTGAGGGAGGCTTTGCCCCCTGGTCAGGGCCGCCCATCACGTACGTGGCTAGAAGAGCTGCTGTCTCTTCAATGTGCTAGTTCTCCTTGTCAGATTGGCACACCGAAGCTTGAAATCAGCAACATATACAGTAGATGTAGCTAAGCTAACTGTCCTGAGTGCCACGGTCACATGACAACAGTGGTCATGGCACTGCAGGATTAACCTTGCAGTGCTCTCAGTCAAAAGCATGGACACCCCATGGCGTGATCACAGCAGATAGTGAGTTTTGCTACATCTGTACAGTATTCCTGTGAAAGAGCTTTTTATGTTACCTTTTGTATCCTATCACATCATTCAGAGCAGGTAAGACTGGGAGCCTGGGATGTAACCTGGAACGTACTGCTTACAGCGCCACCCCCTGTGCAGGGATTCTAGTGTGTAGAATAACCCCTGACACAGGAACCACATACAGTAAATGCTTACACCAGGTCATGGATAAAACAGTTTACTATATGCAACTAAATTATAACACATCACAATATAACATCAACAGCATCACAGTAGTGTCACCCTGTAACCTGGCCTCACTGGGCCTCAACCCCACCACCATCCACCCAAGTGCCTCAAAAGTCCCACAACCCCACCCAAGTGTGGAACAGCGCTGCCCACTAATATGAAGTGTGTAGTGGGTGCACTTGGTGACTTCATGGTACCTGCCGGGTGTGTCCACACCCGGGCGCGCAGATGCTGTACTTGGCTGAAGGATCCGAAAGCGTGATCCACAATGCTTTCTCTCCTGATGCGTGGGGTGGCGTCCCGCCAGACAATCCCACCAGGAAGATAGGCTCTATCTTGAGCGATGGTCTGCGTCCAGACACAATGATCAGGGTCGCACAGCAGGTAAACTGTGTCCCTGAACTTAGCAAATAACTAAAGGGGCAGGGTCCCTACATAGGGCCTGTCCCTGTCGCAACCACAATTTGGGTTATGTCTCAGGGCCTATCTGGGGCCTAGGGGGGGTGACCTGGCCTAGTGTAGGGGCTACTGCTCCCTACACACACCCTCCCCTAACCTGCTGCCAGCTTCAACTGACGTTCTTCCCCAGCACGCCAAAATGTATCTCTCTGCAGGGGAAGCTCTGCCACGCGATTGGCTGCTGTGGGTCAGGTGGTTGGCATGCCCCCTATGCATCCTGGGGCTTGTAGTCCTTGGCAGACCTCTTTTCTATTGGGGTCGCGTTTGCGATTGCAACTGCGCATGCGCGACATTGTAATGGCCAACGCGAGCTCTATCTGTGCATGCGAGAACCTGTAATGGCCACCGCTACACGTGAACCTCTGCGCATGCTCCCGAGCATGCGCAAACACCAGCGCCAACCCCAACATGGCCGCCTTACCTCTTGGGGCTACACCACGCATGCGCGAGCTCCCGGTCATGCGCAGATACATACAAGATGGAGGCGCCTGACTGCAGATGCTGCCGGGAGCCCCCGGCGACACGCTCGCCCCCGCAGCAACCCAGCACAGCGCGGGGATCCCCCCGCTAAGCGGAGGTAAGGGGGGCCAAGGGGGAACCCTGCTACATAAATTTTTGATATTCACCACTATTTCTTCCCATTCCTTTTTTTAAATGAAAGCTACTTTTTTCTTCTCATTTGCTTTTTTCAGGTGAGGGTGCTTGAATGTCACACATGCAAGGTGCTAACTTCGGTTTAATATATCAATAGTGCATAATTGTTAGCTTTAATGCAATAACCCCCTTCTGCGCGAGAGCGGCCGGAAACACACAGCAAGTCTTCTATATAGATCACATTGATGGTATTTATGTAATGGATTGTAACTGAAAAATCTGAGTGCAGTATTAGTCTGTGTGTCTCTTTCGTACCCTTTTTTTTCTAGAAATTTGCAAATGTCATCAACGTGTGTTCTGCATTTCAACCCCTAATTTATTTAATTTATTTGAAACTTCACACATGTAAATATGAGAAAATGGCAGTATAAAGGGTCAGATGACCTCGAGCATCAGTTTTGTCAGGTTTGTGAACTTTGGCTAAATTGTCACACATCTCTGCCTAGTTTTCTGCTTTTTCTGTTCTCCTTTTCTATATACGCCTGTTTTTCTGTAATGCTTCTGTGTTTCTTCACATGCCACTTCTTTGCTAGTTCTTCAGACCTGCTATTTTTTTTTATCCTCTGTGATGCGGTTTCCTAGAATTACATTTTTAATTGAATTCAATTTAATATATAGTGTGATTAATGACTTCAATCAGTTATTATCCAACACTCGTTCTATTAAATAGGAAAGTCTTATTTTTAAATATGTATGCTAAGAATGTTCATACATAAAGTCGTTTTTTGTCATCTACATTAGTGGAGGATTTAATTAAGTAATAATCCCCTCAGAACAGGGCATTACTGGCCAATAATGCCCTGGCTGGAAGAGTTGAAGGCCCGAGGCGAAGCCGAGGGACTTTAACCCAGCCAGAGCATTATTGGCCAGTAATGCCCTGTTCTGAGGGGATTATTACTATTATAGGCTAAATGTAGGCTTTTTTCATAAATAATAGACACTTTTGTATAGTTAAATAGATTTTTTTATTAAAATAAAATGGTAAATACATGAAACCACCTCTATATACGCTTACACTGCAGATATCTATATACACACACACACTACCGCCCCCTCTGTGTACACACACACACACACACACCAGCTCAACACACCACACACAAACTGCTGCTACCCACACACACACACACACATACACACACACACACACACACAAACACAGCAGCTCTACACACACACACACACACACACACACACACACACACACACACACACACACACACACTGGAGCTCTAGACACACAACACAGCACCTCTACACACAAAACCGCAGCTCTACACACACAGCAGCTCTACACACACAAACTCTGCTGCTACACACACATGCTACACCCATAAACACTGCTGCTGTCACACACACACACACACACACACACACACTGGATCTCTATACACATACACAGTAGCTCTATACACACACATACAAACTACTGCTACACATACAACAGAACAGCACACACACACACTGCAGCCACAATAAAAAATGCAGCCACTTACTAAACTTTGCACTCTCCACCCCCACCTCTACACACAACACAGCACCTCTACACCCCCCCCCCACACACACACACAAAACTGCACCTGTATACACAACACAGCACCTCTACACACACAACATACACACAACACTGCACCTCTATACACAGCACCTCTACACACAACACAGCACCTCTATACATACATACACACACACACACACACACACAAACTGCTGCTACACCCATAAACACTGCTGCTGACACTGACACACACACAGCACCTCTACACAGATATACAACACAACAGCACAGCACACTGCTACTGACACACTCACACACACTGCAGACAGCCACTTGCTTCTTTGCAGTTCAACTGAATCTGCTCAGAAAATCTCAGTCAGCTCGGGAGGGGGAGGAGTCAAACCGTGGCTGATACTTTTTGACCAATCCCCTGCCCTGTCTCAGAGCTGTTACTTCATTGTAACCAATCCCTTGCCCTGTCTCAGCTGTTCTGAAAGCTGATTGGCTGGAAATAAACAGATTGAAAACTGCACTTTGCAAGCTGCTAAAATTCAGGGCATTACTGATTGGATAATGCCCAGAATTTTAACCAATCAGAGAGCAGGGTTTTCAATAATGCCCTGAATTTTACTGCTTTAGCCTATAATGTATACTAATGGTGCCTATTAATTTACTTTTGGTTAGGGAATAAGTGTTATGGACATTTTTATTGCTATCATTGTAATCTAAACGTCATTTTTTAGACACTTGGCTCAGGGCAAGCAATTTCACTCAGGGACCAGCCTAACAGGGCTGCTGAAATGAATTATTATTACACTGATATCCATTTACAAAGCAAAATGTACTTCTCGTTATTTAGAAAGAAATGGGTCTGCGGCTGAAGTCATTCAGTTACGTTCTTGCTTACAACAACTGTGCTAACATGCATAGGGTTGTAATATCAGAACAGGATGCGGGAACATTGGGATCATTGACAGGTCAATGACACATGAGAATTTATTTCGATAAATAGGTTATGAATTTGTGTAACAGCAATAAGCAGTCATTAAATCGTGACCTTTCTGTAACATCATTAGCTCCTGAATGTAATGGGCATTAGGCTAGCAATGTGAAATCATATATACATTTTTTTTTTTTTACTACAGAATATGTATACTCCATATAAGGGAACAAAAATCACAATATATACTTGTAAAAATGATCGATCTAAGGCAGAATATCCCAGAGTTCAAGGGGTTAAATCGAGTTGAAATATAGGTCTAAATTAGCGGTGCACAAAGTGGGGGGCGCAGGATTTTGGGGGGGGGCGTGGCGGTTGCCGAGACCCCGCGCTCTTCCCCTAGGCATTTAAATTAAATGCAAGGGGATCGCATGAGGCCTCTGCAACTTACCGTGATTCTGAAGGCTGCTGTGACGCGTCGCCATGGCAATGCGGCGTCAAATGACGCCGCTGTGTCACGCGGAGTGACGTCACACGCACGTCTCCATGACAACAGGGTCACATGACGTCACATGACCCAAGGGCGTTATATGACGCTGTCGAGTAAGGTAAGGGGTGCGCGAGAGCAAGTGGGAGCTGGCAGGGGGACGCAGCATAAAAAGTTTGCGCTCCCCTGGTCCAAATAACCCAGACCTAATAGCTTTCAAGTAGATGAAGCCATATTCAGAAATTAATCTAAAAAGAGAGGGCGAGCTCCATAACGATTTAAAGTAACAACAGTTTATATAAAGCTACAACAAGCAATATACTGTGGAGTTCGTGTTTTAATACACTTATGTGATTCATTTATCTCTGAGTCGATAAGGCACGTCCCTGAAGAAGGTCACTGTATGATGACCGAAACGTTGGATGTGGTGCCATGTCAACCTGAATACCGTTCCTATGGATTTCTTTGGCTGTGTGCTGTCTCGTTTTTTCCGGACTTCTATCTGGTAAATTCATCTGTGTATATGTGCATATGGGACAAGCATCAGCATTTTTTCTGTTTACAGTGTGCCAACTGAGTTCTTATGTGTATGTATATATATATATATATATATATATATTATCCAGACAAAAAGAAATTTGGACCAGAAAAGTATAAAACAGATATACAAGAGAACAAACAGAATAAGAAACAAATGGAGTAAGGTAGGGGAACCAAACCTAGAAAGTGTACTACACCAACGTACTGGCATCTAAGTATTAAATCACACTGGAGCTACAGTAAAGTACCTAAACGATAGATCCACTAGGATTGATTCCTACATAGTTGTTACAATGCTCATCTCCAATCAGGTAGCGGACCCGCAGGACTGAGGTAGGGATGCCAATTAACCGACCAGAGCCCAGGGACAGAGTATTTTTGAGTATCTGTGGTCGGTAAGCAGTTAAAGGGTCAGGGCAGGCAGGAGTGCTGCAGAATCCAGTAGACGGCAAAAGGTCAGGGCAGGCGGAAGGCAGTGAGGTCGGGGTCACGGTTCTGGATCAGCAACAGGAATTCCAAATGAACAGGGAAGTCACAGGGATAGACAAGCCACATCAACAGGCTAGCCTCAGGAACAGGCAAGCCACATGGAAGGCTCAGGAATGTGTAAAGCTCAGGAACTAGAGACCAGGGTGGCCAGGAACGCAACAAAATGTATACAATACCCAAGCAGGGGCTGGAAGACCCCGACTGCTATTTAAGCCATTGAACAGGTGCAGGCTGCCAGTAATCAAAATGTCCACAGCAGCCAGGTATGCCTCAACTGGAACTCTTACAATTGTGTCTTGAATTTATCACCCCCAATAAGGTGGGGAGAATAAGTTTAAAATCCATTGCCCTCTAGTACCCTGGATCTTTGTTGTGTGTGGATAAGAAATACCTGGAAATGCTATGTGTTCTTACAGTAGGCTTTTGATAACATTACGTCTATACAGGCATACCCTGGCTTAAGGACACTCACGTTAAGTACACTCGCGAGTAAGGACATATCGCCCAGTAGGCTAACGGCAGCTCACGCATGCGCCTGTCAGCACGTCATGAACAGCAATACCGGCTCCCTACCTGTACCGAAGCTGTGCGCACTCGGTGAGACTATAGAACCTGTTACAAATGCGTTATTTACATCAGTTATGCACGTATATGACGATTGTAGTACAGTACACTGGCGACACACTTTATTCGAGCTCGGCTAGTCCCACGAATTCGGGTATACCCGGGTGTATTGAGGTTTGTGACTGTTTTCTGCCCGAGTGCACTGAGGTATTTTCCAGGCAGGGATTGAAGCATTTTATTCCCGCTGGCTGCAATACTGCACAGTATATATATATATATACTGCATTACAATTCATGAATTTATGCCATCTGGTAGACACGCGAAGCATTGCAGCCTATTAAATCCTAATCATTATCATTTAACAGATCAGCCGCCCGTCAGCCAGGCATGAACCCAGGCTGGGAAGGCAATCGCAACGGGGCTTGTCAGAGGTGAGGAGCGGCGCATTCCAGGTATCTGCCAGGTACATACTGGGTATTTGCTCGAATAAAGTGTGTCGGTGCAGTACATGCATCGATAAGTGGAAAAAAGGTAGTGCTTAACTTTAAGTACATTTTCGCTTCACATACATGCTCTGAACCCATTGCGTACATTAATGCGGGGTATGTCTGTAATCTAGTGCCTAAACCCTAAAGCATGTGTAGTGCATTCCACAAATTGTGGGCCACAAGAGCAAAAAAAATATGTGAGAGTATGTGTCATGAGTACTAAGGCAATTAATATTATCCTTAACCTTAATTAAAAGTATCTTTAGTAACATGTGAACATAAAATATTCTACAAGTTAACATGTTTACAGGTGATGCTTTTGCCTCTGTCACATCTGTAATTCCCATGAGGGGACACAGAGGGGGAAGAGGACGAGGCACTAACCTGTCTGAGCATACTCAGTGTCAATGTGTTCCAAAATGCCCTGTTTTCATTTGCGTCTGGTCTTCCCAACATACTTTTTGTTGCATTTACAGACGTCCATGTATATAACCCCTGTTGTTTGGCAATTCACAAACATCCGGATGTCAAAGGTTTTTATGGCATTCCAGTTTGTGAGCTGCTTGGTGGCATGCATGAATTTGCAGGCTTTACACTTATGACATTTTTAAAACCCTATAAACTCCAGACGCAAATGAAAACAGTGTATTTTGGAACACATTGGAATAACCTACACACACCAATAGCTAAACATGTTATTGTCATAATGGGTACACTGACATACTGCACTTTATTGGGATTGACAAGTGCTCTCCATGGGTCAGAAGAGGTGCTTGCGTCACCAAACTCCTTAAAAAAACAAATCTCGTGGATATACACACTGCAATCCCTTCACAAAATATGTGCACCCAAGTTGGAAACATCTCACATCTTGACCCATCTGGTGCTGGTGTATACAGTATATTTGATATATACAATATTCACCATCTGGTTGTTATCTTATCATTGTATATAGAGTGGTTAGCCTACTTTTTGCCCCTCTTTATTGACACAATCTCTCTGTTGCTTCATCACTTATACTGTATGTGTGCTACTTTAGATGTAATAAATATTTACAATGAGGAAATATATATATATATATATATATATATATACAGTGCTCGACAAATACGGTCGCCAGGTCGCCAGGGCCAACAAGATTTGGCCTCCTGGCGACTCAGCCTCATGGCCGCGCAGCGCACGCGGTTCTATGCTTGTTTAAAAAAAAAAAAAAACATTTTTTTTCAAAATCCTTCTTCCTGATTTGGTTTGACGGGACTTGGCGCGATGCAAGGTTTTTTTTTTTTTGCCAGCTACAGGCTCTATATAAGCCCACGCACACGAATCATCCTTCCTTTTGTATTCTGCTTGAAGGTTAGTACACCGTTGCCACAGTACACCATTGCCTCACTGACCCCCCCTACCATCCTCCCCAGCCCGGCATCGATCACAATCAGGAGCCCACGCACCCAAGCAGCATCACTGACCCAACCCCCTCCCGACCCCCCAGCCCGGCATCGATCACAATCAGGAGCCCACGCACCCAAGCAGCATCAGTGACCCCCCCCCTCCCGACCCCCTAGCCCGGCATCGATCACAATCAGGAGCCCACGCACCCAAGCAGCATCACTGACCCCCCCCCCCCTCCCGACCCCCCAGCCCGGCATCAATCACAATCAGGAGCCCACGCACCCAAGCAGCATCACTGACCCCCCCCCCTCCCGACCCCCCAGCCCGGCATCGATCACAATCAGGAGCCCACGCACCCAAGCAGCATCACTGACCCCCCCCCCTCCCGTCCCCCCAGCCCGGCATCGATCACAATCAGGAGCCCACGCACCCAAGCAGCATCACTAACCCCCCCCTCCCAGCCCGGCATCGATCCCAATCAGGAGCCCACGCACCCACGCACCATCACTGACCCCCCCCCCCCACTCCCTCCTTGTGTCTAACGGATGCTGTGTCTGTGTGTGTGTGCTATGCTGGGTCTGTGTGACATGCTGGGTGTGTGTGTGTGTGTGACATGCTGGGTGTGTGTGTGTGTGTGTGTGTGTGCTGAGCGCCTGGGCTGGCTGGTTTGCTCTATATGAGCAGGAGCAGTGACGTCCTCAATCCTTTCCAGGGCTGTTTATAGAGGAAGTAAGTGCTCCCCCTGCCTCATGCATTACCATCTCCACAGCCCGCCCGCCCGACCGACCCCCCCTCCCTCCTTGTGTCCAAAGGATGCTGTGTCTATCTGTCTTTGTGTGTGTGCTATGCTGGGTCTGTGTGTGTGCTATGCTGGGTCTCTGTGTGTGCTATGCTGGGTGTGTGTGTGTGTGTGTGTGTGTGTGAGTGTGAGTGACATGCTGGATTTGTGTGTGTGTGTGTGTGTGTGAGTGACATGCTGGATGTGTGTGTGTGTGTGTGTGTGTGAGTGACATGCTGGATTTGTGTGTGTCTGTGTGTGTGACATGCTGGATGTGTGTGTGTGTGTGTGTGTGTGTGTGTGAGAGAGAGACATGCTGTGTGTGTGTGTGTGTGAGAGAGAGAGACATGCTGTGTGTGTGTGTGTGTGTGTGACCTATGCTGGGTCTGTGTTTGAAGCGCCTGGGCTGGCTGGTTTGCTCTATATGAGCAGGAGCAGTGACGTCCTCAATCCTTTTCAGGGCTGTTTATAGAGGAAGTAAGTGCTCCCCCTGCCTCATGCATTACCATCTCCACACCCCGCCCGCCCGACCCCCCCCTCCCTCCTTGTGTCCAAAGGATGCTGTGTCTATCTGTCTTTATGTGTGTGCTATGCTGGGTCTGTGTGTGTGCTATGCTGGGTCTGTGTGTGTGACATGCTGGGTCTGTGTGTGTGTGTGTGTGTGTGTGTGTGTGTGTGTGTGTGTGTGTGTGTGTGTGTGTGTGTGTGTGTGTGTGTGTGTGTGTGACATGCTGTGTGTGTGTGTGTGTGTGTGTGTGTGTGTGTGTGTGTGTGTGTGTGTGTGTGTGTGTGTGTGTGTGTGTGTGTGTGTGTGTGTGTGTGACATGCTGGATGTGTGTGTGTGTGTGTGTGACATGCTGGATGTGTGTGTGACATGCTGGATGTGTGTGTGACATGCTGGGTGTGTGTGTGACATGCTGGGTGTGTGTGTGACATGCTGGGTGTGTGTGTGTGTGTGTGTGTGACATGCTGGGTGTGTGGGGGTGTGTGTGCATGCATACGAGTGTGTGTATGAGTGTGTATGTATGAGAGAGTGTGTGTGCGTGTGCGTGTGTAGGTGTAGGATACCTGAAGTGTCACCCCACCACATCACCCCACCCAATCACCCCGTCCCCCCAC
>NC_134483.1:73649311-73831811 GCF_040206685.1 Ascaphus truei | reverse complement strand
ACATTAGGGTGTCCATATTGCGCCACATCCCCACGTTTCATACCTGTCCAGCACTCATGTCTCCCAGCATGGCTGGCTTCTAGGGGTTATGTCTCTGCTGTTACCTACTCATGATCTAGTTGTGTGTGGGGATACATCTATACAATGTATCTATATTTAGACTTACAATTTGTCAGGAGCAGTGGTTCCTCTCATGCCTCCACTGCACGACTGTGTGGAGTCTGTAATTTCAAAACGATCCTGTTTCAGTTTATCCAAAACTCTCATCAACTATAGATTTACATCTATATTATTTGGGTTTAAACCCGGGGGGGTACTGATCCCTTTACTATTTTCCTCCTTATTTAATTACTGCTACACATGCATCTGCCTGTTACCTCCTAGGAGGACTTCATATCTACTCCTAGGGCTGTTAATTGATTTACACTCGGTGCACTATCAGGTAGAAGGGTACGGATCCCTTCATATAGATTGCTATCTCTCTATTACTAACTAGCTATCTCAGGTGATTTAGCTACTGTATATGCAGCAGTTTTTATACCCATTTATACTAATTTAATTGTACTACTCTAGTATATATGTACCTTGTAGCCTTCTCAGTTTATATTTATTCATTGACAGCTGCGGGGATTAAACTCACTCTGATCATTCGTCCATCATTAAAGCAAGGGCATTAATCCCTTTGTATTGCTGACATTTACTTAAGCTACTCATGGATACTTAACTATATGCAGCAGTATCCTATTTGACTATTCAAGTGACTTCAGTACCAGCATACTGTACTGTACCTCGCTGCCAGATTGGCAGTGATTTATATATTGCCAGTTACTTAGTATAGGGGACTGATCGCCCTATATTAACCGTTTGCTTTATATTGCAAACTAGCCGACTAGGCTAGTTTTATCAATCTACTCTAGGGAGACACCTTGTAGTACCCTAGGAGACTTAACCCTGTAATTACCTGTCCCACAAGGAGTCATTTTCACCCCGAATATGGGTTGGTGGGGTAGATTGTGTAGGTTTACGGATTTCCTACATTAACCACTTACATGTCTCAGTATACCCTAGCACTTACTGAGTGACAAATCTAGGGTCCGTCAGCACTACTACTACACATATGTAACAGTGTTCCCCCCCCCCCCCCAATCTCACATAGGGTCTCCTAAGGGAACTAGCTCTCTGGTTACATAGGTCTTGTTGGTGCATACCTGCTGGTAACAGGGAGCCCTGAGTCTCCCGCGATGACATGGGGCATAACAGGACAGCCTTCTGGGGCTGTGCCCGAATTCTTCTTACAGGGTGCAGCGCCTCAATCTTGTGCAGCCCCCAGTTGTGTGGGGTGGAGTATCTGCAAAAGAGTTATGTCCCTCTCCTCACAATATACTCCACTCTCAGGCAGAAGGTATAGATAAAAGCAGATGGTCTTTATTGGTCCTTCCTGAATCAGCACAGTCTGTCACAGCACACAGCAATCAAAGGTTGTCACCTTCAGGATGTTCGTAGACACACTCCTAGTCAGGGCCCTAGGAGCTGTCCTTGCTCTTCTCTTACTCCCTTGTGGAGTAAGAGGAATATCTCTCCCCTCTCCCAGAGGGAGGGCCTTAAGCGTACCAGAGCCCTGGCAGCTTGCTGGAACCAACTATCCTCTCTCTAAAGTGAAGAGGAACTCTCTAAAACAGGAAGTGGTAGTTCATTTAGTACAGATCCAGTAGACCCACCCCTGTGCCTTTGAATGACACAAAGCCTGTGCACTACAGTACCTTCTCTGACCAACTGAAGTACAGTGGGTGGGGCAAACCCATATTAACTCGTAGCAAACCTGCCCTTACCAGGGATTATTGCACAGGAGGAGGACAGAATAATAGCCCAAACCTACCAGGGCTATACATATATAGAAAATAAAGTGGTGTGCAGAGGCGAGGGTCACCTTAAACCCTAACTAGATACACAAGTAAAAGGTGTACCTGCAGCACTCTTAAGCAGTTGTGACACCAATTAAGGTCAAACAGAAAGCAGTGTAATGCAAAGAGAGAATACATATTATTAAGCAGAGCATGTTAACCAGGATGTTGAAAGGCAACTACCCTGACAAATACTCCCCCAGAGAGGGGTACAGTATACTGAGGACTGGAAAAGGGTACAAGGGGGACAAACAACACACTAATCTACATACTCTAAAACATGTGAACAACACAATAAAGTGCTGCTCAGTGCCAGAAGGCAAAATCACAAAAAAGGAAAACACAGTCCAAAGTCAAGGAGGGCGGCAAATAGTTTGTTGATTTTCATTATTAGTCCATTATTTTAAAATTTACTTACTGTATTAAGAGTGTTTTTACCTATCATCATTTCAATTCCATATCTGATTAAGTGCCTACAACTGGGTTTTCTTTCTCTAGTTCTAGTTTTGACGAATATCTAGCCCAGACGTGCACCTTTCCCCTTTAGGCTGAGTGAGGGTTAACCCTCTTGTGTAAATAGTGGGATTGCAACTATTGCAGACTGAAATAGGTGAAACCTGTGGAAAATAAAACCATAGACAAGTACCTGTTACCTACAGTTAGGCTACGGCCCTGCTGGCTGCGCTGCACGCGCGTCTGCGAGGCAGGTGGCGCGTGCAGCAGAGTCCCCCGGTCTGCAGAGAGCTGCAGGGGGAAAAATGGGGGGGGGGAGGGGCGTGAGGGGGGAGTGACGGGGATGCGATGACATAAACCGGCAGGTTTGTCCTCAGTGGCTGAACCGTCGGGGGCATTGGCCTAGCATTCCGTTGCAGCTCCTGCTCTCAATTTTCTTGAGAGCAGGAGTTTCTGTCAGCGCAGTGTGGCGGCCCCCCCTCGCAGCGGGCCCGGCCCCATTGTGGGCGGCTCATGTCCCTACAGAGTCCGAAAGTTAGTTAAGGAGTCACCAAAACATGTGAATTGGCTCATCCAACTTTTAATGTAAGATAGTCCTGGTCTCCCATGTCAATACAATCACACAGGGATCAATTTGCCGACAGAAACACAGAATTTATCAAATTAATTTATTGGAAAAATAAATATCCACAACTATTTACAGTAAAACAGCAAACACACACTGGAAAACTGGGGTTACCCAATAAACTTTGGTGCAGGGACCTCCCTAAAGATGTCCCCTGTTTTTCCTCCTGCAGCATCCCATTGCAGCTGATCTTATCACATCTAGCTAGGTGTTTGCAATATGGCCAAGCCTCTGATTGGTGGGGGGATGTGCAACCACAAACACAATATGCAACATGTTACTTGGGAAGCTCACAAGCCCACTTTACAGCATTCCCAACTGAAAACAAAAGTAACCCCTGGTCCCTGAAGTGCTGGAACCAGGCTACAGAATACAATACGTGCGTGCAAAGTATCCCTCCTTTTTGCACGCCACTCCAGCGGCCGGAACTACTTCAGGTAGTTGCGCCGTCAGTGCACCAGTTCCTGGGTCCGCTGGACTCATGCCCACGGGGCATAATTGGAAGCCACTCCCCCTGGTTGAGATTAGGGGGAGGTCCCATAGATTGATCGGGTGACCCAGCAGTGGGGCTGAATTAGTCACTGTCCATGAGGGCGCGGCCTCAGCTTTCGCGCCATACCCCCCAAGAGGGTGGGGTTTTCCTGTTGGCGCCACTCCCGGCCAACTCTCTGCAAGTTTTGCATTTGCAGAATTCTCTGCACTCGGCCCACGCGGTCTCCCAGGGAAGCGGGAGCCGCCATTTTGGGTTGCACTGTCAGTCTGTTCAATGAATGAGGTAGCGTTCATCTGTTTGTATGTCGACTGACAGTCACTCTCACAATGTTCTCCACTTGTTACAACAATGTCCTCCAGGGTAGCACCCTGCGTCCCTAGGTAGGACCAAAACGGTGCGGCTACAGCCTTAGCACCACTCCACAGCAGGCTCGTGAAAGTCATTTCCGTAGCATGCTCTTCACCCGCACACACGCCATGTGCGCTCTCTCCATCATCCTCCGTCCGCCATCTTGGATTATCCGCACCACGCGGATTTTCCATTCTTGCGATCGCCATGTCGTTACTGTACTTATAAGTATTGTACATGGGGCTCCTCTCTGCGGGGCAGCCACCACACCGGTACAATAAAGATTGCTCTGATGCACCACCACATGTGTACCTAATGTAGGCTGGACTCATGTTGCACTACCTCAGGCTAGGCTCACTCTCTCAGTGTCTGCTGTTACTCCTTCCTCCCAGTCTGTGCTCCCTATGGTAAGTGTCTGGAATGGGCTAGAATACTCTGGCTCTGCCATGCAGTATTTGGGGCGTCTACCTCTCTTGGTCAGCCTAGCGCAGACCCTCTCCAGGATTCCTGACCACGTTAACAGGCTATCCCTTCTGGCGTCCTACCAACTAGCACTACCTCAAAGTGACTCGGTCAGCTATAGCCCGGCTCCAAACCCCTTACTCCTTTCAGGCCCCTAGGTCGTCCCTGCGAACTGACAATACCCTGTCAGCCCCTGACCACCCCTAGGTCCGTCCCAACGCAGCACAGAGTGGCAGCAGACACTCTCCCTGTTTCCCAGTGTGCCTAGCTAGAGCCTGTCCTGTTTGACAGATCTGATCTCAGCAGCTCGCCTCCAAATGTAACGGTATTTCTGGCCCGGCCTGACCCACCCAATCTCACATTGGCCCCTGTGGTCTAACCGGTCCCCATTACAGTGTGATAGTGTCTGGTGGTGCACCTTTGGCTACAGGACTCCTGAGTCTCCCGCATGATGGTGTGTGGGGAGGACCCGTCCAGACAGGCAGCTGAGGTAGTGTGCTGAGTCCTACCTAGTTCCAGTGCAGCGCCTCCACCTCATCAGGGTCCCTTCGGTCACTTGGGGATGGTCCTGGCGAGGAACTCCTCTGTGGTGCTCCTCTCTGTACATTCACTCCACACATGTACACGAGAGGGTTTGTGATTAAGAGCATCTTTATTGCTTGAGGTGGGCTAGCTGCCCTCCACAATGGGGTGTACTTAGCCCTCCATCTTCCAGCTGCTTCCCTCCGAAAGGTACGCCTTCCCTTAATAGGTGGGTTCCCTATCCCCGCAGGGATCTCGGCCCTGTGCCAGGTCCCTGGTCACAGTTCTCTCAGGCAGCTTGTCTCTGTCTGCTTTGTGCTGCCAGACTCACAGCTCTGCATTCAGACTACTGCAACAATGTTGCAGACCTCCATCTGCCTCTTACTGAACACAGCAGCACAGCAACAGGAACTCCTAACTTTGGATCAGTGCTGTGCCTTATGTATACTCTGGAGGCTGACACACCTCTGACATCACTAACCATGGAGTCAGAGCATGTGACCACTCCCATCCATACATAGGGCACCTCACCAGGGTGTGAGGGCAAACCTCCATAATTACTGCTGGCATGCCCACAACTTACCAGGCCTTACTGTCAGCAGGAGAGATGACTGCAGCCATTTTACATGACCGCTACATATATATATATCTCTCAAATAAAAAGATCACTTGTGAGCACATTCACATGTCTTAGACAGGTCTGCAACCCTGCCTTTCACCATTATCACCCAACATACAGTGTGTGTATGTACAGTATATATGTGTAAATAATATGGGAATAAACCTGCAGTGGTCTTTGGAAGTTATATGCATTGCCAAAGACCCGGCAGAGAGCTGGTAAGTGAGTTAAATAGGCCTCACTCACTAAAACCGCCCACGCCCCCCCTAGAAATTCTCCCGCCCCCCCTGGGGGGCCCACTCCACAGTTTGCGCACCGCTGAGAGAGCACTGTCAGAGCGGATACTCAACGGCTACAAAGTACAGTGGTACCGAAGCACCCTTTGCAAAGAATAGACCTGCAACACGTTAGTACACAACAAGCTCCTACATTGTGCTGGCTCCATGTGATGGAGCGGCCTGTAGGTGAGGTCAGTAAGATGCTTAGATAAAGGATTAAGCTTAACTGGATTGGTTTATTAATCAGAAGACAACTAAACAATAGGGGCCCTGTCCATTTAAGGCCAAAATAAATCATAAAAAAAATTCATATTCCATATAGGGAAACTAACTAAACTTTGCTGTGGCCCTTTCTAATGGCGCTGGCCAGCTAAACTGGTTCCAAGCCCAAAACATATACTATCTTATGCAAACAGTCTTTTAATATTGCAGAGTCCTATTTATTGCTTATCTGTATTTGCAAGGGATTCCTATCCCAGAGTCTCCGTGTCGCTCCTTCAGTAATGCCGGTTCTGGGGACAGGCTGTCCAGTCTGTAGTGATCTTTATCCTGGGTGTGATTCCCAGCTGGGCCCCGCAGGCCTGCTTCCTTCTGTCCTAGGGTCCATAATAATCAGGCTACCTCCTGGCTGGGAGAAGTTTCACTTCCTCTCTCTCTCTGGGGGAAAGCAGTCTCTCTGTCTCTGGCAGCTTCCTGCCTTTTATACCTGCTCAATCAGGAGTTCATTGTACACACCTCCCAGTTCAGGTGTGAAATCCAACACCTGTGCAGTTTCCTGCCATGTAAAGGGAGTTTAACCACTTGATTCTGTTACACACGATCACAAAGCCAACATGCCCAGGATTAGATGGTTTATTCATTACTGACACCGATTTATACCCGCGCAGTATTACTGTTGAATGTAATGTTTTATGACTGTGCATGTTATGTGTAGGGGTCCTCTGCTGAGGATCACCGGGTATTGAAGTTGACCCAGGGCGTACATAAAGACAATGTATTGCCTGCCATCTGACCGTAAGCCACATGTGACACCGTAATTATCATTAAGGACTTAGGACCCCACCTCAGCAATAGTCTGAGGGCTAAAAGTGGAGGGGTTACATAATAAGCACATATATATGGTTGTTCTTACAGTCCGGAATAGTATTGTGAGCCTGAAACATAATCCATTGATTTTGGTTTGTAAGCTAATTCTACTAGGCAGAAAAAATGGGACACGAGTCCCTAGCAGTGCTACAAAAACTTGACAAATCCAATGGATACTATAGTAATGCACTTCTGCAAACATGCAGTAGAATAAAGTCCAGAAATAGGAAAATGTGGAACCTTAATCAATGGGCAGTCAATAAAATATAATGATCCAAATCCAGCCAAGTAAGTGTGGAATATGGGGCAGTCAGTAACAGATGTAAACTACAGAGTGTGTGTGTGTGTGTATATAACTGAGGGGGAGGTAACGTCAGCTTCAGCTACTCCCGAGTGATCCCAGTGTGAACGGTGACCTCTCCGGTGTGGTGAAACACTCTCCACCCCTACTCCGTGTATGTAAACTAACCACCGTAACACACTGCTGTGAAAAGTAAAAGTCAGCTGTTAGCCGTAGCTTGTGACTTAACTCACGATACAGCTGATCCTGCCTGGTTCCAATGAGCGTGCTTCAGTTCTGAGGCGAGGTAGGAAGTAAAGTAGTTGGTATGGATTGAGCATAGCAAAAATAGAAAGATAAAAAAGGGCTGGAGGCAAATTAAAATTTTAATGATTATTTAAAGGGCATAACAGCCAAAAATAGACATTAAAAAAAAACAGAAAAGGAAGGTCTTATAGGACCTTCCTTTTTCTGTATATTTGGCTGCTATGCCCATTAAATAATCGTTAAAATTTTCATTTGCCTCCAGCCCTTTTTATCTTTCTATTTTTGCTGTGCTCAATCCATACCTACTTCCTTAATTCTAATAGGCCCTGTCATAAACGTCACACCTTTGTGCACGTGTGTGTATGTGAAACGGTAAACCTCCAGCTATCCTGCTGACTCACTTACCTCCCCACAAGGCACTAAAAAAGAGCAATAACACCCTAAAAAAGTCACACTACACACCAATTATGCTTTCACCACCAAGAATATTTTAAGGTCCTACCTTTAGGAGTCCTTGGGCCCCTGTTTACTAGAATTAACACAAAAACCAAAGGTGTCCAAAAATGCAGTTAATCTCTTCAAAAAGGTATTCGGTTCAATTAGAGCCCAAAGACTGTACTTATTAAATTTTAGTTTTATTATACGAAAAGTGTACAGTGCTTGTTTAGAGAAAAGGAATATTAAAACACATATTTATATGCAGACAGTTTCATAAAATTACATTTAGAACCTATACGTTACCAATGAACAATCTTAGGTCCCTTCAAAGAGGTCTTGAAGTTGAAAATATGAAAACTCAGGTGTTATTGATATAACAACCCCTCTCAGATTAATTCTTATTTTTGTGGTCAAAATCATTGTTTTTATACTTAAAACTTTACCTCTGAGTAGGGTGACCATATTTGTCTGGACAAATATTGTGACAGAGGTCACGCATGCATGAACGGTGAGCTACGTCTGCACATGTGTGAAAAGCTTGCCGACCCCGCGTGCACATGCGCGATTGTAGCTTGCAGATCACACGATGCATGAGCAGCAGCAAGCGGCCATCATGCATGCACGTCCAGTGCCATAGAAAACCAGGACAGAACCCCAAAAATTCAGGACAGAAGCCTAAAAACTGGGCCTGTCCGAACTAAACCAGGAGGTCTGATCACCCTATCTCTGTGACAAGTACAGGCCTACCTTTTGTGGCTCATATCTTACCCTCATTAATCTTTTCTGATATTTAAAGTTGGGAGAGAGGGAATTAATTTAAAACCCAAATAAATTTGAGAATACAAAATACCCCATAACTTTCTTCTTATAACCCCTACAGTAGAACAGGGGTGAGCAAACTTTTTATGCCGAGCCCCCCTTTTCATCCATGAAATTTCTCGGGCCCCCCCTGCCTTATGTAATCGAAATCATATGGGAAAAAAAAACCTTTAATTAAACGGTATACAATGTAAATACAAATATGTCTAAATACTTACATATTTCAGCAGCTCGCGCTTGCAGAGAGCACAGAGAAGCCAGCAACACGGAGCCTGAGCATCTTTGCCCGCCCGCGCACAGCTTCTTAGCCGCCCACACACAGCAGGATTTTCGTGCGTACCCGCTAAATAATCTTGGGGTGCGCCCCCCAGTTTGCGCACCGCTGCCCTAGATTAATGCTACCCTCGTCATTAAATTTGTAGAATTTTTCCAAAGACATGGATATCATTTTTGCTAACACAACTGTTGGTTTTGTAAGAAGGAACCGATATCGGAGATATGCAATACAGACATCCGGTCATATTTACTTGCAATACAATCCTGTATGTCATCACAAGTCTATACTTTTGTGTATTGCACCAGATTCTAATAATCTTACATTATGGGTAATCTTTAATAAGTAATATAGTGACCATGACAATTATATTAATTAATTACATATATATATTTGTGACAATGACATGACAATTATATATATTACATATTTATATTTATATATATATATTTATATATATATATATATATATATATATATATATATATATATATATAAAAAAAAAAATATATATATATATATATATATATATATATATATATATATATATATACAGTGTTCGACAAACCTATACATTTGCACGCCCCGGGCGAGTGGATTTAACATCGTGGCGAGCTCCTATTGGCCCGTGCAGCACACATGTGGTACTAGGTGTCGAGTAGATTTTTTTGTTCGGCGAGTAGATTTTGTGGTGATTTGTCGACCACTGTATATATATATATTTCTGCTAAATTCGTACAAGTTAAATTAATTTATCAATATATATGACACACACGTACAACATCATATGATTCATACTGAAGTTTCTTCTGTTCATGCTTAAAATCAACCTTTGCTGCACCAATGGCTCCAACTGGAATCCACATACCTGAAAATCAAATAATGGGTAACATCAGGTATATTATTAATAACTAGTAGGTGGGATATTATTCCATCTATTACCCTATTAAGGATTATTAGGATATCTGTTACTAATGTGATGTTATTCTATGTTTTTAAAGGAAGTAAAATTTATATACTTGTTTACTAATTTATTTTATACCTGGTAGAAATCTCCAATTCTTGATACATTATTTATATTTTTATTTCTATTTATTTCTATTACTTTGTACAGGCATACCCCGCATTAACGTACGCAATGGGACCGGAGCATGTATGTAAAGCGAAAATGTACTTAAAGTGAAGCACTACCTTTTTTCCACTTATTGAGGCATGTACTGAACTGCAATCGTCATATACGTGCATAACTGATGTAAATAACGCATGTGTAACAGGCTCTATAGTCTCCCCGCTTGCGCACAGCTTCGGAACAGGTAGGGAGCCGGTATTGCTGTTCAGGACGTGCTGACAGACGCATGCGTAAGCTGCCGTTTTCCTATTGAGCGATATGTACTTACTTGCGAGTGTACTTAAAGTGAGTGTCCTTAAACCGGGGTATGCCTGTATATCATTTGATCTCTCATTTGGTTGTTCCTCTAAATTTAATCACTCTTTCAAAATTATTATCAATACTATTCCCAGTTCATATTAAAATTTTAAACAACAATTACTTACTTAGTGTTATTAATAAATCACTTAGTCTTCAATACATTTTCCTAATGGTTAACACTTGTAAATAGTATTTTGTAAAACTTAACAGCTATCTAAGCAACGATTTGATCACATATATATAATTTTTTAAATGATTTAGTGCGGTCCTCATAATCATTCTATTATGACTGTTATTGAATGATGTTTAAGGTCATTGACTGTTTAATTTTTGTAACAAACTTTTTAATTGATTCATCAAATTATGCAAATTACCCTGTTATAAATACTATGGAGCGGCATCCAATGGGTACCCCTGATGAAGTCATCATAGATGATGAAACGTGTAGGGCGTGGCTAAGACTGAGGCTGTCACTTCCCCACGAATTTTGCCACTGCTGGTTGATAGACGTTGCAGGTTGTATGAGGCTGAGAGAAAACGTTGGATCCTCTTCCCCCGATGTCTCACTGACCAGAAGCAAGGAACTGGAGGTGTTGGTTCCCGGAGGGATTTCCTGTGCGGGGCCGGACCGGAGGGACGTCATTTCCGGTTGCTCGGACCATGCGGAGAGCAGACAGGAGAGGACTCCATTGCTGATATCGGACGACAGTACTGGCTTATGAGAGCCTATCTCATACCTGCTTTTAAACCTTGTACCTTTGTGAGTGGGCATTTGACTGATTTTATTGTTTTATAAACTATTTGTTATACTTTAATGCACTAGGTGTGCGCCTGTTTCTTTTCTTTTTTATATATATATATATATATATATATATATATATATATATATATATATATATATATATATATATATATATATACAGTATTATTAAACAATATAGTGACCACCACTGTCTGCTAGCCAGGTAGGACCCAGGAGTTTGTATGATGTCTTTGAAGATACAATGTCAGATTAGGTCAAATCTCTGGTCCATCTGTACCTTGTCAGCAGTCATGTCATTGATAAACATTCCTCTTTCATTGTTTTATTGGCCTATTGCTGTAAATACCATGACGACCTCAGGTCACTCTAACAGGAAAATTATGTATTTTTAAAATGCGAGTCAACCCCTTGGTTGCTGTATTTGTTCACCCAATTTAACATATGTCTCTAGCGTGACAATCCCAAAACATAACAAATAGGATAACTTTGAAAGATTACTAAAATGTTCATACTAATATAGCTCATCTTATTATTTTAATTCTTGTTGTTTGCTGAGCTCGCATGACCGCATCAAGCAGCTGACTGTACATTTGTGCCCCAACATGGACATTGAAAGATTTCCATCAGTTTCATAGGAGCCAAGATAGACTGTCAAAAATCTATATAATTTACCTGTAAAATAAAATTTGCCTACTATGCCGGGTCATGATTCTGGACGACAAGGAAGTGTGCAGTCATCAGATATGACAAATGCAATTAATTTAAATACATGTGGTGCCTTCTTTAAATACTATCTGAGCATTGCCTTACCACAAGCATATCCTCTAGCATTCTGTACATTCTTTTCAATGGGAATACTAATGGTGTGTTAGTATGCATAGCTGTCTACAGACCCTAATAACAGCAGCATGCAGAAAGATGCATTCATGTGAAAAGGGACTAGATTAATGTTGACTGTAATAATCTTGATAATGGAAATCAATAATTGGATAAAACACTGTATATGAAGTTTTTAGAATATGTTTTAGATGTTTGGCACGACTGTGGAATGTAGATAAATGAGTATGTAATATGATATGTTACATGGGACTTGTTTAGCTTGATGGGCAGATCTTGTTTTATATGTAGACAGATTTGCTATTTTGATGACATACAGTAGTATGAAATAAGACATTCACTGCAGTATTCTACCAGAGTAGATATTATTTGTTTTGTCACTGCAGTGCCAGTAGCTTTTTGTTCCAGAGGTAAGTCTTCGTAAAATGATCTTATTTTTAATTAGTCAGAGTTTTTAGCATACTTTCAATCCATAGTAAATGATCCCTAAATTAGCAGGATTATACGTGATCGCATTCCTTTAATTAGTAACGTAACCTGTGATGTTGTGGATTCATTGTCTTGTATAGCTTTAGTTGGGAGCATGAGTTAATTTATGACTTGAAAAATCAAATGAAACATACTTTTCGATAGAAAACAAAAAGTGAATATACCGCGCACCAGATAGTGACTCCTTAGTGATTATTAATTAATTAAGTCTAAAATAGGATCAACATATAATAAAATTGAAATACAATATATAAACCGTGATGGTAATAAATAAATAACAGTGATAAGTATCGTGTATAATACAAATATGTGATAGGACAACAAAGTAGTAATAAACCTGTATTGTGACCAGATAAGAGATACTGCAGCTGGTTACAGAAGATGGCTCAACATCCTCAAGGGCTAATACAAAAAACAAGTAGAAAACAGCGCAAAAATCTCATAGTGTTGTATATATTATTAAATGAGTATTCAATCAGCAGATGAGTATTACACGCACATCAATGATGAAATTATAGGGCATGACAAGTTAGGGACATGTTACCACACTGGAAGTGACTGCTGGTTCCCACACCACTAGACCGATCCTGCAGGTTCCGGCTGTATTGGGAGTCCTCGACCTCCTCTCGGTGTACAGCCGGTTGCTGGAGTCGTCTGATGTCGGTCCGTGTCTCCGAGCTTCCTGTACCTCAAGCGCTGGTGTAGGAACCCGTCCGCACTGACGGCTAACGCCGATTACACACGCCGAACTCTGGTGGCCGCTGATGATGTCACGGCTTGTGTCGCTTGTTACCACGACTCACTGATACAATGTAAAAAGCTTTGTATGGCCGCAAACTCGTAGGGCAGTAACAGTGCTTCTGGTACCAGCATAACTTAAAATGTATATGGTGTGTATATATATATATATATATATGTAACATCGCCGGAAGAAGAGATCAGTGTATCTCGAAAGCTCGCACAAATAAAAGCATTTCGTTAGCCAGAGAACGGTATCATCTATTTATTTTTTGATTATATACATATAGTATAGTATATATATATATTGTACAGCGACACTCCATTGAAGTAAAATGTAGCTGTATATATAGTATAGTATAGTATATATATATAGTACAGCGACACTCCATTGAAGTAAAATGTAGCTGCCTTGGTGCTGTCTGCAATGTAGTTAATAGTATACGTAGATACAGTATATCACAGGCACAGAATGTCTTGTATACAGTGCATACATATTTACTGTATAAGAACAGGTCAATGTTTTGGTTCTCTTTTACTCTTCAGAAAGGTTCCCTTGAGAACCAAAATGTTGACCTGCCCTAATAAATATGTATGCACTTTATACATAACTTGTGTGTCTGTGTATATATTATACAAGTTAAGGTGGGTAAAAAAGTGACAAAAACCCTGCACCGTACAGTGTACAGCAAATAAAAATATAATTTGCAAGCACATTCATATGTCTCGGACAGGTCTGCAATTCTAAGGGTCAATGTTAAAATAGACATGAAGCAAAAGGCAACACTGTGAGGCTTATGCAGAGAGGTTAGAGAATGGAAATAGCGACATCTTTTGGCGAAAATACGCAGCCGAAAAGCTTGTCCTGGCGAGATTCACAAAATCCGCCAGAACAGGTTTCGTTATTGAAAAATTCGCCAAACACGTGGCGAGAAGCTTCAATTCGCCATGTTTAGATAAGGTGGTATGTCAGTAGCATCGATGTGCTTGAACGCGCCATTCTGCGCCATAATATGGCGAGTTTCCAGGTCGCCAGGAAAACTTGGCAATTTGCTGCAGTTCGCCGCCGTAACCATACTTCTGTGAAATTAAATAGACATTGTAATGTGTGCCCTCGCTGGAGGGGGGGGGGGTTCTAACCTGTGAATGCTGTCTGTGACGTAACAAGTGTACAATGCATAAGAGTATGTGAAAGTTGTATGTCTACGGAAATAAAGGTTACTATTTGCTTTTTGTGCCGACAATCTGTTTTTGAAAAAAGCTGTGCTGTTGTTGGGAAAGGGTAGCATTGTACAAAAGCATTATTTCTATGCCTTGCATGCGTGTTGGTGTGTGGGTGGCAATGGCCCTCTGGGGATTGAACCGGCGATGTATGTGTTAAAGGGTATACTTCTGTGTGTTTGAACATAATTTACTGCCCTTACATAATATACAATGGTTTTATTTGATGGACACAGGCAGAATATATATATATAGCAAGGCGCGCCAAACGAGTGTTCACTATTGCTGAGGTTAAGGCAAAACTGTCAGTCAAACGTTCCTGCTCTCGCGAGAGCCGCGCGGTACTGGTCACACGTCAGAACTGGAAAGAGAAATTTTGGCTATACAGCTCGCGCCACTGCATGGCGAGTTTAATGCGAATCGGAATTCTCCAACATTGACTTCATGTGTAAAAGGAGGTAACGCAGTTTTCTGCATACGCCCATAAATAACGGCGATTCTGTTTCGATTTTCTTGACGTTTTACCACTAACTCACGATCCTCTCTGCTTAAGCCCCTGTGTGCTCATTTGCAAGTCAGAGCCCCTAGCTGCTGTGGAAGCACTGTATGCTAAGAGATAATGGGGAAAAGCAGGGTCGCACGAGAACTCCGAGACATGTGAATGTTCTATGTTCTCACAAGTGAAATGTTTAATATATATATATATATATAGACCGAAAACAAAAAGTAGCACTAACAGTGTGTGAATAAGTACGTTCTATAAGTAAAAGTGATTAAAAATTGTGATGTAAAGGTGAATACTGAAATAATAATTATATATATATATATATATATATATATATATATATATATATATATATATATATATATATATATATATATATATAACCACAATGTAAAAATTGACCAAAAAAAGGAAAAAATAATATTTAAACCTTAAGTGTTAAGTGTCCAATAAAAAATATAGAACCAACTTTATGTCCAAAGTAGATGGTGAAATTAAATCAAAGTCCAGATGTAAATGTTCCAGTCACAGTATGGAGTAGGCAAGCTTCTACTGTATGATGATCTAGCCAGATCATGGAAATCTAAGAAAAAAAAGAGAAGAAGAAGCACCAGCTCCATAGCATAATACTGTATAAAAATTCAAATTTATTAAAAAACAACAAGAGAGGCCGCCAGGACATGCATTCACTTCAATGTGTAAAAAACATTAATTGGAGACAATCTGTAAGCCTTAAGGAACCAGGGAGGGGAACTGCAGCTAGAGAGTATTGCAGATGATGTGCAATGGAGTAGGTGATAAGAAGCTGATACTTATCCAGTTGGGATGAATGACGGACCGGTAGAGGGGAAGGGGAGTTCTCTCCACATCAATGGTGATGGAGACAGCCTGGAGGCAGCAGCACTCACAACAAAGTTGCCTTCTCTCTGTACCTCCAGTGTGACAGCGCTAACCGTCAGTACCGCGCAAATGCCCTCTCCTCTCAGTAAAACCAGCAGAAATCCAACTCCAACCCTCACACAACTGCTGCAGCTTCCTCCACACGAGTTCCTGATCAGCTGATGACGTCAGTGCGTCATGCTTCACGACGTCCGACGCGTTTAATCACGTGAGTGACTTCTTCAAGGAATGATTGGCTGCTAGCTTCCCTGTCCCTTTATACAGTAGCTGTCTAATGATATTGCCAGATTGAATCTGGCTGTGACAGAGGAGCTGCAGCCAATCATGTCATGAATATGTTCAACCAGTTCAATCATACAATAAAACTTTAAACATTTAAATAATGAATAATAAAAAGCTGAACATAAGATTATCTACAGTGTCAGATTCAAATGTAATATCATGCTTAACCCACACAGGATTGTGAATAGACTAATGACGAATAAATGAATAATAAACTATATATAAAAAGAGAGGAATAGATGTATGATGGAAATAATAACTTGTGAGAATGTTTGGGACTGGCTTTGCCATACATCCAATGTAAACAAACATTCCTAATAATAAATAAACTAATGTATGCAGCCTACAACTAAAAAGCAATTCCAAAACAACACTCCTGGTGGGACCAAAACAGATATACATATGGTCAGGGGTGAAAAATATTCATATGGGTGAAAACTAAAAACAATTAGTTGATACAATATATAAAATATAAATAATAATGATGTATGTTTTAAAGTGGATGATAAAGATGTGAAAAAAACAACAATAGAGGATATAGGATAATATACTGTATGAACATATTTCTCTAATAGGTATACCAATTTTCATATAGAATGATAGCAAACTAAAGTATGAAATCAGAGCAGTGGAGACACCATGATCACACGGGACTGGAAAACTAGATTAAACAAGTATGCTAGTATCAATGCATTAGTATAATCCTTGAGGTACCAACATACCTTACTGGTAAATCAAGTAGTATTCACGAAAGCATAGACTCTTGAATCTATCTCCTCCCATTTAGAGCTAGAGATACTCTCGATCCCTATGATCTTAAGACATGCAGGGTCCTTTGAGTGCACACTTGAAAAGTGGCGTGGGACACTATGGTTTAAATTATCTTTAAGAATGGCACGTCTGTGTCCCAAAAATCTTAGATACAGGGATCGTTTGGTACGTCCAACGTATTGGAAATTGCAAGGACAGGACAGGACATACACCACATGAGTGGCTGGCAGTGTATGGAACTTTTAATGGGATAAACAGACCTATTAGAGGACGGCTGAAAAGATGGTGATGGTGTGTAAATATATATATATACACACACACACATATATACTGTATGGGATGAGGCTGAAAAAACCCATGTTAAATTTAGATGACAGATAATTATCCTATATTTGTACTGTATTTACAGTAATTGATCCAGAGGAAGGCAAACAAAAAAGCCCAGTAAAACATTATCCAACGCTGTCTCATAAAGGGAAAAATCAATTCCTTCCTGACTCCAATAATGGAGATTTCTCCCTGGCTCAACATCCTTCCATTGATTACTTATTTCTGATTTTCCTGTATACCTTTCCTTTTTAAAAGATGCCCTACTTTTTTTTTTTAAGATATCACAGTCTTCATGGGTAATGAATTCCACATAAGTTAACTGCCCTTACTGTAAAGAATCCTTTCCTTTGTTGCTGGTGAAATCTCCTTTCCTCCGACCTTAAGGGATGGCCCGAGTCTTTTGTACTGCCCATGGGATGAATAGTTCTTTTGAAAGCTCCTTGTAATGTCCACAAATATATTTGTACATAGTTATAATATCACCTCTTATATGCCTCTTTTCTAATGTAAACAAATAAAAATGAGCCAGCCTGTCCTCATAAATCAGATTTTCCACCCCCTTTAGTAATTTGTTGACTCTTCTCTGTAGGTCCTCTAGTTCCATAAAGTCTTTTTATGGAGTGGTGCCCAAAACTGTACTCCAAAATTAAGGTGTGGTCTTATTAACGCTCTATGCAGTGGCATAATTATGCTTTCTTCCCTTCCAGCCGTACCGCATTTAATGCAAGAAAAGTTCATATACAATTTGCAACTACTGCATGACATTGGGCACTATTATTAAGCCTGCTTTTTACATGCACTCCTAAATCCTTCTCCATCAAAGATTGACATACTGTAATTTTGCCTCCTTTCAATTGTAAATTGCCTGTTCTTGTTTCTCAAATGCATAAGCTTACATTTATCTGTATTAAAACTCATTTGCCATTTACCTGCCCATGTTTCCAGTCTATCCATGTCCTTCCTTAGATATATTACATCCTATTACTACATTCCACAATTTAGTGTCTTCAGCAAAAATGGAGACCAGTATCGGGCCTTGAGATACTCCACTTACAACTGTATCCCAACCTAAAAAGGTTCCATTTATGACATCTCTCTGTTGTCTATTCTTGAACCAGTTTTCAATCCAAATGCAAATATTTTTACAGAAACCAATTTCCTTTATTTTGTACACTAACCTCTTGTGTGGAACTGTAACAAAGCCTTTGTAAAATGTAAGTAGACCACATCAACTGCATTTCCCTGGCCCAAATTCCTACTTACCTTCTCAAAGAAAATAATAAGGTTAGTTTGGCACAACCTATCCTTCAAACATCCATGCTGACTATAACTAATCATTTTGTTATACATTAGGTATTCCAGAATGATATCCCATACTAGACCTTCAAGTAGCTCCCCCCCCTACTAATGTCAGGCTTACAGGTCTGTAATTCCCGAATTGTGATCTAGCTCCCTTTTTAAATATAGACACCATGTCTGCTTTACGCTAATCTTCTGGTACTGAATCTGTGGAAAAGGAGTCCTTGAATATTATATATAGGGTTGACTACTACTGAATTGAACCTTAACCCTTAGGAAGCCTTGGGTGCATGAAATCGGGGCCAGGTGCTTTATTTACTTCAATTTTATCAAGCCCCCTATGCACTTCTTCCTCAGTTAACCAATTGTTTGTTAATATAGAGGTTGTGGCTTCCTCCTATTGCAATATTTTGGCAAATGACTTATTCTTTGTTAAATACAGAGGGAAATAATGCATGTAATACCTCAGCCTTTTCCTTATCTCCAATAGTTTGCCTCCTCATCTCACACTGAAAGGGTCATATATTCCCTATTCTAATCTTTTTGTTATTAAGGTACTTGAAGAACTTTTAAGGGACGACCTTACTTTCTATTGCAATCCTTTATAAATTTGACATTTTTACTAATCTGATTGCCCTTTTGCAACTTTTGTTACATTCCTTATAATTGGGTCACCAGACATCCCGGTTTAGCCGTTTTGTGTTCTCTGTCCCTCTGTCCCGAAATGTAGCCAAATTTTCTGGTTTTCGTCCGGCCCTTGCTTCCGCACTTATGCGATCATGCTTGGCGATATGCGTATGCGCATCTGGCGCTCGCCGTTTGTGCATTGGCGATATTTGTCCCGGGAAAAATATGGTCACCTTACTTAGAAGTTTTTGGTTAACACAGATTCCCAGCAAGCTCAAACTCCCACACCCACCACAAAGTGAATATATATTTATGTCAACCAGAGCGCTATTGAGCGTGGCAATTGTATATAACAAGAGACAGGGGGTGCCCAACGCTGCATCCAATTGACAAAACACATAGAGTAAAATACTTCAATAATAATAAAATACTTGGTTATTTAGTTAACCCTTTGGCCAAAGGGTTCACAGTGTAGTGTAGGACCTGCATTATCTTGGTTATACCTTGACGTTGGTATGCAGGCTTATGATGAAAAATGGAAGGTCATTTCACTTGCTGCAGGAACAAGACCCATTATGGTCCCCCTCTCACAGAGGTAAGGGGAAGGGTTCACAGTGTAGTGTAGGACCTGCATTATCTTGGTTATACCTTGACGTTGGTATGCAGGCTTATGAGGGTGGAAGGTCATTTCACTTGCTGCAGGAACAAGACCCATTATGGTCCCCCTCTCACAGAGGTAAGGGGAAGGGTTCACAGTGTAGTGTAGGACCTGCATTATCTTGGTTATACCTTGACGTTGGTATGCAGGCTTATGACATGTGTTTTGTCAATTGGATGCAGCGTTGGGCACCCCCTGTCTCTTGTTATATACAATTGCCACGCTCAATAGCGCTCTGGTTGACATAAATATATATTCACTTTGTGGTGGGTGTGGGAGTTTGAGCTTGCTGGGAATCTGTGTTAACCTATGTCTCTTTTGGAGGCTGTGGCACCTCCTCCCAGAGCTCACTCCTCCCCCTTCACCCTTTAAGTTGGAAGGTCATTTCACTTGCTGCAGGAACAAGACCCATTATGTTCCCCCTCTCACAGAGGTAAGGGGAAGGGTTCACAGTGTAGTGTAGACCTGCATTATCTTGGTTATACCTTGACGTTGGTATGCAGGCTTATGACGCCTTTGGCCAAAGGGTTAACTAAATAACCAAGTATTTTATTATTATTGAAGTATTTTACTCTATGTGTTTTGTCAATTGGATGCAGCGTTGGGCACCCCCTGTCTCTTGTCACCTTACTTATAATTCTGATATGATGCCTCTGTCCATTCTGACTTTAATAATCTAAATGCATGTCTCTTCCTTTCCATTTCCTCCCTATCTGTTTATTTAGCCACATTGGTTTAGACTTGTGTTTCAGTAATGCTTATGCTACAAATGCTAGGTAAGAAAAGAAGCTTGAACACTGCACACTGACTGCTGAAAAGGGGTTCAAAAACCCAACCAGATGAAAACATGTTACGGCTTTTTTCAATCATAGACACGGACAAAACATTGTCCAAAAAGACCTCCCACGCATTTTACACTGAAAGGGTACTTTGTCAAAGAGCACAATAGAAGTGTGAAACGCGTAGGAGGTCTTTCTCTACTTTTTGGACACTGTTGTATCCGTGTCTATGATCGAATAAAGCAGTAACATGTTTTCATCTAGTCGTGTTCCCGAGCCTCTTTTCAGCATTCAGCTTGCAGTGCTCCGGCTTCTTTTCTTACCATACTTGGCATTGGTTTTCTCACTTGGAAGCACGTCCACCGAGATGGACGAACCTCACGCAAATACTCCAGCTGCATCAATGTGTGTGTTCACACCACTTCTAGCAGCACAGTTAGAGACTGTCAGCATTGGAGATCCTTCAAGGACTTAAGACAAGGGTGTGAGCATATTTCTTTGCCCTGTTTCCTAGCGCGTGTCCTAACTAGGTTTGTTCGATTTTGAGGAGATTTTGCAGTCACTTTTCTCCACGAAGCCCATTTTTGCTTATACTATACCCTGAGCTACATGTTCTGTAGCCATACTACATTCTTTCTAGAAAACAAGACGGCTTGCACTAATTTATGCCTATATCATATTGCTCCCTTCTAGCTATTGATTCAAGCATTAGAAAGCATGCACTTAAGGTTTTTTCCCATCTGTACTTTTGTTATCCACACCTCTATATACTGTAGCACCTCTCAGAGATGGACTCCAAGTGCTCTAAACACCCCAAACCCTCCTTCCTACACCACTTTCTTAGTCCTACATTAACCTCCTTAATCCCCAACGTCCTCTCTGGGGTAGCACATGGCACTGGTAGTATTTCAGAAAATATGACCTTGGAGGTCCTTGCCTTAGGCTTGCGGCCTGGATCCCTGAAATCTTTTAAGGACCCTTGTACAGTATACTTTGGTGCCAACGTGTACCATGACCGCTGGGTATTATATTTGATATATATGTATAATCACACAAAAATGTTTTGAACATAATTTTTTTTTAAATATAAGAAATTGCATTTATGGTAATTAGTGTGGCAATTACAAAGAGCATTATATGACAACATTACCAGTATCTTTTCTAAACATGTCACTGTGTTTTAGGTCTTTAGAGAACCTAAGGTGTCGATTTCCAAATCCCGTAGTTCATTTTTATTACTTCACTGTCACTTGGGTTCATTAGATCTAAAACTCATTAAAATGCTTTTAGTGGTGATGAATTGCATGCCAAGAAGTGCAGCTGGAAATAGAAGCTTGGAATGCCAGGCATTGATCAAAGTGGCATAGGTTAAGGAAACTATTGGTGGACTCTCTGCTTTTGTTCTAGAAAGTTTTAAGAAACCGCTTTCCTTAAACACGTTTTACTTGCAAAAAGCTTATTAGCAAATAATGAACACAATCTATTTCACGGTTTTCATGTGGAGTGCTTGCTTATCATAGTTCATGTCCAGAGTAGAAATCTGCGTAACTATCTAAAATGCAGTCGCAACATTTTCTGCGCTCCCTCCACCGCCCTAAATGACAACCATGCACAAGAGTTCACCATGCACAAGAGTTCACCATGCACCTGAGGGCTAATAAATAATGTAGCCAAAATAGTAAGCTTTCAGCAACATATCACCAGAGAGTGTGCAAAAAAACATGATGTTTACCATATTTACAGTGTCAGCATTAAGCGAATCTAGCAATTTTAGAGACTTTAGCATGGTAAGCCAAATTGTAATACACATTCACTTGATGCTTGGTGAATCGCTTGCGATTTCCTGTGGTTTCTTGACCCAATTTTTTTATGTGTTGTCACATGTCTGCATAATCCCTAGAGCCCATAGAAACACATATTCTAAACCAGGGGTGGGCAACTGCAGTCCTCAAAGGCCACCAACAGGTCAGGTTTCAGGATATCCCTGCTTCAGCGTGGCGTTTACAGAGGCCCCGCGCTCTTCCCTTAAGTTCCCTTACCTTGTCTCCGGCAGCTGCTGGCGACTTGTCGCCATGGCAAAGCGGCATGAAATGGCGCCACAGGGTCACACATGATGTCGTGACATCAGAAAACGCTGTAGACAAGGTAAGGGTGGGGGGCGTGAGCAGGGGCGAAAGCAGGCAGGGTGCACAGACACACAAGTTTGCGCACCCCTGCCTTAGATGCTCACTTCTTGTAGCGTAACAGGCAGCAGTAAATAACTTACCAGAACGCCCTACCACTATCTCTGTACGTTCTTCCTACCTACCAATTAGGCTGTAAGCTCCTCAGAGCAGGGACTCCTTTTCCTAAATGTTACTTTTATGTCTGAAGCACTTATTCCCATGACCTGTTATTTATAGTATTTGTTATTTATATGATTGTCGCGTATTACTGCTGTGAAGCGCTATGTGCATTAATGGCACTATATAAATAAAGACATACAATACAATACAATATAGCAAGAACAACAGCATTAACATTACAATAGTTCTCCCAGTTAGATAAAAGGCATGTATATAAATCCAAAAGCGTAATAACATCTTTTACACAACATCACATTACGCACCTCTCACTCCCAAACCTTATTCTTTGTTGGGCCACTATAGTCTATTTACCTTCAATGGATTATCCTATCAACCTATGTGTGAACATATCTTTTCCACTCAAGTTGACTTTTAATATGCAGTCCACAAAACCAATCATTCAGACTGACCTATTTCTGAAAACCTGGAAAGAGACACAAGCTAAATCAAGAAAGGGTGGGTAGCCGTGCTGGTCCTTTCTTCCATGTAGGTAACAAAGGAGGGAGAGGGCATTATAGAGCTGGCCTAGCCCGTATGGGTGGCAACAGTAATTGACCCCCATCTGGTCTGGTGGTCGCGAGCGCGATCGGGGAGTCAGTTGGGGCAGTTGGGTTTCAAATTAGAGCCAAGGAACAAGCAACTGTCACTTGTTCCTTGGCGTTGGAGCAGTTTAAAAAAAAAAAAAACAGGTGTGGGACATGGGTCCCTGGAAAAAAAAAAAACAGGTGTGGGAGATGGGTCCCTTAAAAAAACAGGTGTGGGACATGGGTCCCTTAAAAAAAAAAAACAGGTGTGGGAGATGGGTCCCTTAAAAAAAAAAAAAAAAAAGTGTGGGACATGGGTCCCCACAAAAACAGGTGTGGGACATGGGTCCCCACAAAAACAGGCGTGGGACATGGGTCCCCACAAAAACAGGCGTGGGACATGGGTCCCTGGAAAAACAGGTGTGGGAGATGGGTCCCTTAAAAAAAAAAAAAAAAAAGTGTGGGACATGGGTCCCCACAAAAACAGGCGTGGGACATGGGTCCCCACAAAAACAGGCGTGGGACATGGGTCCCTGGAAAAACAGGGGTGGGACATGGGTCCCTGGAAAAACAGGGGTGGGACATGGGTCCCCACCCTATATAAAAAAAAAAAAAAAAAAAAAAAAAACACAGATGTGGGACACGGTCCCTCAGCAAAACAGGTGCGGGACACGTTTCCCCGGCAGAAGCACGACGGCGGACGGCAACGGGCGTTGTCCTCGGCCTGGCCGGAAACAGACGCCGGGAGAGACTTTCTAATAGAAGGTTGGCCGTATATATATAAAAAAAATCACCGGGTGGAGCCCTGAAAGCGGTTAACACGCTTGAAACGTAGAAGGAGTCACGCTTCACGAAACACAATGTTTATTAGCATTGCAAGGGAGTAGGTCCACGCATGGGTGGCTAAGACCATCATCTGTCGGGGTCGATAAGGGGCCGGCCGCAGTCTGCAAGGGCAGTTGGGCTGCAAGGGCAGTCGGTCGGGAAGTCGCAGGTAGCTCCATAGCTGGGAAAGGGAGCAGGACAGCGTATGGGTTTTTTTTTTTTTTTTTTATGGCCATCGCTTGTCAGGAATGCGATGGGGGTTTCGGCCACAGTATGGAAGCCCAGATGGGATGGAAATGGCAGGAGCGCCAAAGCTGGGAAAAGGACTTGGATAGATATATATATATGCCATGATCAGATGGGCTGGATATGGCAGGTAGCTCCAACGTGGGGAAATAGAGCAGGGCAACACGCAGGTAGTTAAGACCATCGGCAGTCTGACAAACCACTGGGGAGTGTTTTCATCCTATAATTTCGGTAAAGTTCTAAACAAAGGGGACTCGGGGACCATCGTCACACGGCGATGGGGTTTTGTTTTCTACAGTTCAAAGACATTTCAGACGCCGTGGAGGACCTTCATTCGAAAGGCGAGGAGGTGGTGGGGCCTGGCATGCGGTGCGCAACGCCGCTGGTTGGCAAGGGTAAGCAGCAAAGAATGGCAAGCGTGAGAGTGAGGTGCTACCCTCGCAGGTCAGGGTTTATCATAACTTTTTTCAGGTTGCAATGCCGGGTGAGACAGATTTGGGAAGCAGGGACGATGAGCATGCGTCTGGCACTGTTTTCACGAATGACAGGGCAGTCGGTTAACACGGGAGCATCAAGGGGGGCCCGACAAGGGGTGGGAAGGTACACCAGGGGTCCGGTCTCAGGAACCCGCACAAGCAGCATGGGCACGGCAAAGTTTAGGGGTGTGTAGGGAGGCACCCACGACAGACATGAGGCAACCTTATAGGGGGCATTTGGTTGAGCGCATGGGCACACCCACGCCAGAAGCAGCATCAGTTTCAGTTGGCCCATTCAATTCACAGGGCTGGACGCAGCCGCCATGTTGGCAGGGTCCCGACAGGCGGTTATCATCGCCGCCGCGGACAAACAAAGAGAAGTTTGGGGTGGAGCACTCTCGAGCTCTCTCAGAAAACAGTGCGGGACATGGGCACAAGCGGCGCCAGCTTCTGCATCAGTCGGGTCCCGACAGGCGGTTCACATCGCCGCCGGGGACTAGTACAGTATAGATTAGTGGGGTGCTGGGCAAAAGAGCTGGGATGTGCGCGAGTACCCTAGGCGAAATCAACAAGGCGAGGGAAAGAAATTAACCTAAGGTGGGGAGCTTGACAAGACCTTGCGGGGGCGGGTTGTTTTTCAACCACAGTCCAAAAAGAGATAAGCAGAGGGTTAAGGAGGAAGTGGTTCCATTTGTTGGTTGACAAGTTTGAAGTGCAGGAGGGAGGTGAGGAGGTCAGTGCAAGGTTGGCGTAGATTCCATGGTAATTGGGATCGTGGGGGACTCAATGGTACACTGGGCTGGGAAGAGGGCGAATTCGCGCCCCTACGGAAAGAATTTAGGTTTGAGTATGGAGCAGGTGGAAGTAACGTGGTGGGGGATGAGAGGGATGCGGTGGGGACGGCTTTTTCCGCTGCTAATTTCTAGGGCCAGGGGTAGGAGGGCACCGGACATCATCATTATTCATGTTGGGGGTAATGATGTGGCAAAATTGCGGTCGATTGATTTATTCCAGCAGATTAAGCAAGATTTGGCGCGTATGTTAACGTTTTGGCCTGGGGTGCAATTAGTTTGGTCCGAGATAATATGCAGGTTGGTTTGGAGGGGTGCGCGTATCCCGGGGAGAGTTAACAAGATGCGGAAGAGGTTAAACAGGAAGGTGGGGAATTTCTTGGTTCAATGTGGGGGTTGGGTCATTCGTCACCCGCAGTTCAGTTTTTTTTTTTTTTTTTTTTTTTTATAACTTGTATTTGATTGAAATATTTTTTTGTGTAAGAAATACAATAAAACATACATTACATAGTTACTTTGTGCATCGTAGTAAAATAAATACAATCTTTGAAACATTGTGCTGTATATAAAGTGGGGGTTCCACGACTTTTCGCGCCCTACTGAGCCGTGGAAAATGGGGTTGAACCGGGGTTGAGGGGGGAAAAGAGGAAAAAAAAAAAAAAAAAAAAAAAAAAAAGGGGGGAGGTGGGGAAGGGGGAGGAGGGTTAGGAAATGGCAGGGGGGATAGGGAAGGGAGGTAACTGATTACTAGATGTTGGTATCGCCGGGTCACGAGAGATACTCCAGTTGTCAGTCGTAGAATGAGTAAGCTGGTGCCTGAGCGTTGAAGTATATAAGATAGAACGGGATCTTTGAAATCGCTCACTCCTACAGGAGAACGCATCTACCATTATCAATGCCAAATTGTGTTACGCTCAACCCCGGGGATGTCTGTCTGTGCTAACCAAGGCAGCCAGACGTTTAGATAATTGTCACCAGTGTCGTTAACCAGACTCGTTAACTTTTCCATCTGGCAGATAAACCATAATCGATTCCGAATCTTTGGGATGTTTGGTATGTCGGGGCGTTTCCATAGTGCTGCGATCTCACACCTCGTTGCAATTGCAAAATGAGAAATTAATTTATTTTGGGATTTTGTTAGATCTTTTAGAGGTCTGTTCAGGAGGAACAGCCAAGTAACTGGGGGAATAGTGAGGTCAAAAATCCTCTGTATCCAATTTCTAATCTAGTCCCATATTTGGGCTATTCGTGGGCAAGACCACAGCATATGTAACAAGTCGGCCGTTCCTCCGCACTGTTTGGGGCACAGGGGGGAGGAACCTGGCACGAACTTAGATAATTTGAGTGGGGTGAGGTACCACCTCATGAGTACTTTATATGCGTTCTCCTTTAGTGTGGTGCAAATAGAGCTTTTGGCTGTGGCTAAAAATATGGTGTTCCAATCGTCCTCCTCTAGAATCTCTCCTAGGTCCGTCTCCCATTGGTTTCTAAAAGCAGGGGTGTGTTGGTGTGATGCTGAGAGATCGACTACTTCTTTATATATCGTTGATATAAGTCCCTTAGTGTCGGTTTCTGCCCGACAGAGCTTTTCGAATTTAGTCAGGGGGGGGTATGGGGCCAATTTGTTGTAGAATGCTCTTATCTGGAGATATTTAAAGAATTCTGAGTGGGGGATATTTTGTTCTAATCTGATGTGTTCGAATGTTTTAATTTTAAGATCAAAACCCTCTAGGTCCTTGATCCTATTGTATCCTTTTGATCTCCATACTGAACAATTACTGCCTATTAGACCAGGTGCGAACCTCGGATTATTCCATATGGGGGACATTAGGGAGTTAACTGATGTAAGAGAGTTCTTAATTTTGGAAGCTTCCCAGATCGACAACGAGTTAGTCATTGAGGTGAGCGGCAGATCTATGTGTTTTCTTGAGTTTTTAGGTAGCCAAATTAAACTGCTAAGGTCCAATGGGGAACTAGCAGCACCTTCCAACTCCACCCATCTTTTCAATTTAGGGTCGGAGTGCCATTGTATAATATGACTTAATTGAGCCGCTTTATAATACGATAACAGGCAGGGTACCGCCAAGCCTCCCGCTAACACAGATCTTTTCATATTTATTTTATTGACTCTCGTTTTTTTCCCCTTCCAGATGAATTTGGATATTTCAGACTGAAGTGAGAGTATATCCTTCAGTCTGAGTGGCACTGGCAGGGTTTGGAAGAGGTATAGGATACGGGGTAGTAGGTTCATTTTGATGCTATGTATCCTACCTATCCATGAAATTTGCTTGGAGGCCCATCTGGAGAGGTCTTTTTTTAAGGAACGAATTAGGTTGGGATAATTTGCGGAATAGATATTTTTAGCGTTTTTTGTAATTTGGATACCTAGGTATTTTATGGATTTCTTTTGCCAATTAAACTGGAAGTTGAGCTTTAACAATTTCTCGGTGTGACTAGGGAGATTAATGTTTAGAGCTTCTGATTTGGATTGGTTGATTTTGAATCCAGAGACTTTGGAAAATCTGTCAAGTAGGTCAAATAGGTTTGGGAGGGAAGTGAGGGGCTTTGAAATTATTAATAAGATATCATCTGCGTACAGGGCCGCCTTATGAGTTTGTGAATATACGTTTAACCCTGAGATATCTGGGTTGTCTCGGATGTGTGCCGCCAGAGGTTCAATACATAGGGCAAACAGGAGAGGGGATAAAGGGCACCCCTGTCTCGTGCCGCTCTGAATCTGGAATGGGAGAGAGGGGAAACCCTGATGTATAACCTTGGCTGTTGGGCCTGAGTATAGAGACATAATTGCTCTGCTCACCTGATCCCCGAATCCAAATGCTGCGAGCGTTTCCTTAAGATATGGCCAGTCAATCCTATCAAAGGCTTTTTCTGCATCCAGACTTAATAGCATACTTTGGGTGTTATTTTTATTTGCCAATTCTAGCAGATCAATAAATCGTCGGGTATTATCCGCTGCCTGCCTTCCTTTTATGAAGCCGACTTGATCTGGGTGTATTAGTCTGGGTAGGATTGTACTCAATCTGTTGGCCAGGAGTTTAGCGAATAATTTGATATCCGTATTGATTAATGATATAGGTCTATAACTTGTACAATGCAACGGATCTTTCCCAGGCTTATGTATGAGAGATATAGACGCCCGCAGCATATCTCCGGGGATTGGGGCTCCCGCTAAGATAGCGTTGAACATGTGGAGCAGCCTTGGGGCAAGTAATTCTGAGAATTTCTTATAGTAGAGCCCTGAAAAGCCATCCGGACCTGGTGCCTTTGAAGATTTGAGTTCTTTGATAGCCTGTGACACTTCTTCCAATGTGAAGTCAGTACACAGCTTGTTGCTTTCGCTCTCTGTTAATCTCTCTAGTTTTGAGCTGGCTAAGAAATCTCTTAGAGCCTTGCTCGTTTTGCTGTTATGTGCCACTTTCTTCCCATCATATAAGGAGCCATAGAAAGAGCCAAATTCTTCTACTATCTTTTGGGGGTTGGATGTGTGGATGTCATATTTTAAGCGTAAAGCTTGGATATTAAACTTAGATTGTCTATCTTTTAGCGCACGGGCTAGCATCGTATCCGGCCTGTTAGCTTTTTCATAAAACTTCCTCTTTGACCAGCTTAGTGAGTTGTCGGCCCTGGAAGTTAATAACATGTTTAGTTCAATTTTGGTATCTTTTAATGTCTGAAGTGTTTGTTTGTTTGGGTGAGACTTGTGAGATACTAGTAGAGAGTGGAGTTTGTCTTGGAGAATAATAATTTTAGCGTCTCTCTCCCGTTTTCTTTTAGCGGTGATGCTGATTAGTAGACCCCTCAGTGTAGCTTTGTGAGCTTCCCAAAGAGTAAAATGGGATTCCACAGAGCCTGTGTTAAGTTTAAAGAATTGATCAATATCTTGACCTATAGCATCACAGAGTGCGGGTATCTTTAGGATTGATTCATTTAGTTTCCAGTTCGCCCCTGGTCTAAAGGCCTGAATTTTAGTGCACCGTAGCTCTATAGGTGCATGGTCGGACCATGAAATATCATGGATCTCAGAACGAGCGACCATAGGGACCAGTTGACCCGAAATGAAGAAGTAGTCGATTCTGCTATATGTTGTGTGTGGATGGGAGTAAAAAGTATAATCCTTACTCGTCGGGTGTGTCTCTCTCCAAATGTCCACTAATTGGTTGTCTTTTAGGTTTTTAAGTAGGGAGGAGTGAGCTTTTTTGTTGTCTGAGTCCTTTCCCCCTGATCTATCTAGGGAAGCTTGTATTACTATATTGAAATCACCTGCGAGGATTATGCTGCCTTGGGATATTGAGCGCAGAATTCGGAAAAATTTATTGAAGAATGCAGCATCTTGTACACATGGGGCATATAGGGATGCTAAGGTGATATGTTGTTCGTGTATAGTACCTACAAGGATTAGAAAACGTCCTTCCGCGTCTTTTTTCACTGTTTTGGCTACGAATGGAGTTTTATTGCTAAAGAGTATAGCTACACCGCCTTTTTTGGTGGGCGCCGAAGCTGTATAGAACTGGGAGAAGCCCTTGTCTAGGAATTTAGGTGTATTGTTTTTACTAAAGTGTGTCTCCTGGAGGAGCAATATCTCAGCCTGTTTTCGTCTATAATCAGAGAAGGCTAGTCTTCTTTTAATTGGGCTATTAAAGCCTTTAACGTTGTGTGAGATTAAGTTTAATGCCATTGTGCAATAGGGAGGAGGTACGATGTGTCGTATGATGGGTACTTACTGTTATCAATGCCCGAAGTGGTCTTAGCTTTGTCTTTTTCTGCCCGCGTCTGGAGCGTGACCCTTGGATCCCGGAGTCTTAGGAGTGTGGTTGGGGGGGGGAGGGGGTAGGGAGAGGTTGAACATACTGGGAAAGCTACATGGGGGAAAGAGCAAAATAAATTAAGTAATGTGCAACATATGCAAAGTAAAAAAAGGTAGGGGAAAAAAGGGAAGACAAGAGCTCGCCTCGGGGGCCCCCGAGGATGGCTCCTGCGCCTAGAGGGAGGGACTTCAGGTCTCATCACCTGGATGAGCCTGCCTCCAAAAATGGAGTCAGATCTCCCTAGGTCTTGAGGTTGGTCCCGTAAACTAGGGGACCAGGTTAGAGAAGGCATATGCCACGACGAGGCTGGGCCCGCCGGCACTCTTCTATTGGAAAAACAAATCAAACTTGCGGCAAATAGCTCGAACATATTAAACAGGTATTAAACAGATTATATACCCTAAACTGTGAACTGTAAGTACAGAATTTTGGCTCTTTCTGTAGGTGAGTGTAAAGCGTCTTGCGAAAACCGCCCAGAGTCTTTGAGCCCAGACCTCCTACAGCTATGATTAATCCCGATTGGGAGAGTAGCCTAGGTAACTGGAGTATGTATTAAAGTATATTGTCAGTCATCTGGCTCCGCCTAAGTATACATAAACCTACCGCTGGATAAACAAGCATGTGTATACATACTAAAATATGGGGAAACGAATGCGAGGGGGGACACCTAAGGACTGAATATAGTGATAGCTGCTTATTGTGGGATCAGTACTAATAGTAAAATTTCCTGCAATAAAAAATGTAGTTATTGTGTAAGTAATAAGTTAAGGATTGGATTATATATTTTGGAAGCCTTGGGGAGTATAGTTCCTGAAGAGATTCCCAACCCATCTGCGATGCAGTCGAAGAGAGAGTGTGCCTCCTCGGATCTCTCCCTGCTAGGTAAAAGCCGGATGTTTCGGCTATATTGTGGTGATGAGCCAGGATCAAAGTATATATCTATACATATATATGTGCATAAATGCACTCTTACATGTACACATACATACGTACATACGTATCCACATATATACATCACACACATCCCCGCACATACAAACTCACACATATATACATACATCTGCACATATATATTCATACATAGGCACACCTATACATATACATATATACTCACACATACATACACATACAGACATATAAACGCATATATACGCTCATGTACATACATATATACATACATATCCATACATGCACACATACACACATACACAGGTACATATATACTCACACATATATATAAACACATATGTGCACATATATATACACACGCACACATATACAAACACATATACTCATATATACACACATATATACATACGCAAAAACGTACACGTGCACACATACATACGCACATATATATAAACATATACACTCATACATATACATACCTATGTACAAATGCATACATACCCACGCACTCATACTTATATACGAACGCATATATACATACACCCATATACACTCATATGTATATGACTATGTAATGTATTAGATTATTAGTTTATTAGTTTGTTAGTGTGTGGTGTACAGTGTAGGTGTGAGTGAGGTGGATACTGGGGAGAATGCCGCTATGATGAGTTTCTTCTTCTCTCTGCTCGTCTGGCATCCGGCTTCCTCCTTTCAGCTTGGGCTCTTCCTGCATCCGGGTCCTCGATGACGTCAGCGGCATCCAGCGGCAGCCATCTTGGTGGTGGCGTCGGATCACTTTAAGGAAACTCCGATCTCGCGAGACCTCGATGACGTCAGCGGCAGCCATCTTGGTGGTGGCGTCGGATCCCTTAAGGAAACTCCAATCTCGCGAGTCCTCGGTGACGTCAGCGGCATCCAGCGGCATCCAGCGGCAGCCATCTTGGTGGTGGCGTCTGATCACTCAAGGGAACTCTGATCCCGCGAGAGGGAGCAGCGCAACGGCGACGTCATACCTGGCTTCGCGCCATCCTCACTGCAGCTCCCGCGCCGGACCAGGGAGGACCAGGGAAAGATGGCTGCCACTCAAAAATGGTGTGCGGCTCAACTCCAGGCGGCGATCAGGATTTTGAGAGCGTAGGTAGGTCGGGACAGCGGCGGGGAGGGGTATTCTGCGCCAACAGTTCAGGATTTGTATCAGGAATCAGGGAAGCTGGTTTATTCTGATCCTGATGCCTCAGGGGCAGTCATCCCCTTAGGTTTGTTGTTTCCCACTTTGGACCAGGAGGGGCTGGTAGATGTGGACGGGGGGTTTGGTAATGGGGAACCTGGTGTGCTTCGGGTGGTTCTGGGGATGCCTAATTTGGTTAGGAAACTCTCCCCATCCTCCGGATTCTTTAGTGTATGGGCTACTCCGTTCTTGATGCTAAGAAGGGCACAGGGAAACAGCCACCTATATTTAATGTTGTTGTCTCTCCGTACACGTGTGGTGGGGGTCAGGGCTCTTCTCTTCATAAGGGTAGCTGGGGCCAGGTCTTGGTATACCTGAAGCTTAACTCCTTCAAACTCCAGTGACCTGGCCTCTCGGGCAATTCTGCACACTTCTTCCTTTGTGCGGAAGTGGTGAAATCTGGTGACAATATCCCTGGGGGGGTCCCCGCTCTGCGGTTTCCCACGGAGAGCTCTGTGGCAGCGGTCTAGCCTTAACTCTGCCTCCTGTTTGTCCGGGAAGAGGTGCTCTAGCCACCTGTGGGTGAAATCTTCTGGGTTATTGATGCTTTCTGGCACTCCACGTAATCTAATGTTGCATCTCTTGTCACGATTCTCTGCGTCTTCTGCTTTATCCTCCAGGAACTTAACTTTGTCAGTCAGAGAGGATATTTGTTCTTGTGTATGGGAGATGGCAGCCATTGATTCATCAGCCTTTGTTTCAAGAGTGTCAGTTCTTTCACCCAGGGCATCAATGTCTTTCCTGAGGGCCCAAAGTTCAGATTTGAAAAACTTTTTCGTATGTGAACAGAATTCTTTTAAGTCCTTTCTTAAGTCCTTTCTGCGAACCACTTCTTCATCTCCTTCATCTTCCGTGAAGGGATCTGCCTCCGGGTCATCCGTAGCAGGGTGGGGGGGAGACACCATTTTATTCTGCTTATCTGCTGGGGGCACTGCTTTCCGCTTGAAATATGTAGAAACTGGCTGGCTTTTGGTGCGGGCAGTTCTGCCTGAGGCCATCTCTGCAGGTTTATAAAGCGTTTGCTGTATAGTGAGCCGGGGAGTGATTGAAATTGCCGCTTTTATTATGTTTAAGAATGCCGACGGGTGAGGAGCTCTGGGATCAGGACTCCATTCACCTCGGTGTAGCTCCGCCTCCTCCGTTCAGTTTTAAATTGGGTGGCTGGTTTAGGGAGGATGGGGTACAGTTGTCAGATGTTGGGGTGGACATGTTTAATAATGATTTACAGGAAGGATTGGAAGAGGTCATAGGGGTATGGCGGTACGGGTCTGATTTAAGGGGGTTAAACAGGCCAGTTGGTGGCGGCAGTTGGGGGGGGGGTAGGTGCTTGTGTCGCCAGAAGTGGCTCGGGGCTGGTAACCGGGGGGTTTGAAGCGAGGGGGTAGGTCACCGGGACGTACTTCCGGGTGCCCCCTTTGCGTTGCCCAGCTCTGAGCATTCTGGCACGGACAGGTGGTACGCTATCCCCATTTGTGTTTAATAAATAAGCCGCGGCCTTTTACCTCCATAAATGTGTCCTCTCGTTATTTGTATGTTTTATGTAGAGGGGTAATAGGAGAGGGGGGGGAAGCTCGCGCCTCCTTGGTCATAGAGCTGGCCTAGCCCGTATGGGTGGCAACAGCAATTGACCGAGGGGTGCACCCCCCCCCACCCATCTGGTCTGGTGGTCGCGAGCGCGATCGGGGAGTCAGTTGGGGCGGTTGGGTTTCAAATTAGAGCCAAGGAACAAGCAACTGTCACTTGTTCCTTGGCGTTGGAGCAGTTTCCCACCCATCCCTTTGAGTTAAGTTAATTAAAAAAAAAAAATTGTTTTCAGTGTTAACATTTCTTTATTTTGCAGATAAGTAAGAGAATATTTGAAACAAGGAAGAAAAGATTATGATGGAGGGGTCAGTGGACCAATTGCTTTGTCGCGGCGGCAGTTGGGGGGGGGGGGGTAGGTGCTTGTCCCGCCAGAAGTGGGTCAGGGCTGGTAACCGGGGGGTTTGAAGCGGGGGGTAGGTCACCGGGACGTACTTCCGGGTGACCCCTTTGCGTTGCCCAGCTCTGAGCATTCTGGCGCGGACAGGTGGTACGCTATCCCCATTTGTGTTTAATAAATAAGCCGCGGCCTTTTACCGCCATAAATGTGTCCTCTTGTTATTTGTATGTTTTATGTAGAGGGGTAATAGGAGAGGGGGGGGGGGAAGCTCGCGCCTCCTTGGTCATACCTTTTACTAAACCAACAAGTAGTTGATACAGTAAGTTACGAGCTTTCAAACCTCTCAGGGTCCTCCTTTATAGAAGCTAAACCAATGCTATTATAAAACTATAGTAAAAAAAAGGAGAAAAATCCTTGTTTTCCATTCTCTGTATGTCACCCCTTTGGTCTCTATTCAACATATCGTGGAGCTGCTTCTCCATGTCAGGGAAGGGTCCGAGTTCAATTCCAATGCATATTGAATATCTTTTATTAATATCGCACTCTTCTTAATATCTTGCGTCTTTATTACCTTTACTTTGGCCATATTTTGTTTTTCTTTCCTTATTTAATCTAGTGTTATCAATAAATGGCAGATACGCAAAATGTATTAGAGGGAGCACGAGTATGAGAAGGTTTATATAAGGTTTGGACTTTTATGTTTTGTGAGCCGCTAGAATGGGTTAAAGGAGCAAACTAAGCAATATTCTACGTGTTGTTTTTTTTTTTTAATAATAAATCAGTTCTGTAGTATTAGATATTACTTAATACCTTTTATTATTCTAAAATTCAACTCTGAATGACATTTTTAATTAGTTTTAATACACTGAGCATCCTATGATTTCTATACAAGGCTTTAACCCACCTCACCAGCAGTCCAAGATCTTTGTAACACTTTCCTGTTTGTGATAATTTGTTGCCAATGTTCCCAGCAGTTTCAGCTGCAAACTGTAACAATAGATAGTGTTATTTTAGTAGTATAAGGATACATTGAAGCTGCTGAGTTACACTGACTGAAGGATTGATTGAAACGGAAAGGCAGCCATTTAGTGAACCCTGGGAAGCAGGATTTTGCTGATCAATCACAGGAGAACAGATCAAATAGTAGTTTAGTTCATTTATTTTCAATAAAGGATCCTATTGACACTGACAACCTTTTCCATGGTCTTGAAAAAATGGCCTATTTTATTCAGAAAGATGAATGGAATATAAAAAAAGAGTATATAATATAATGTTGTTTCCTCATCTCTAGTAATGACTTGGAGAGCAGGACACTTGCTTGTGTGAATTTGGTCACTGAACCAAACAGTACTTGCAGTAAGTAGCATTTTGCAGGCACTAGATAGAAAAGCATTGCAAAATAATTAACATCCAACTGAAAGGCACAACAATATAAATAGCAAGAGGAGATTTTGGCATGGCATTGTCAAATATCTGAGCAGGGGTTAAGATATAACATTGAAGATTAATGCGTGTTAATAACTCATCTTGCCAGTACTGTACTTTGAAGTTTCCGTGCACCTTTATTTTTTTTTTAGACTGAAACATTAGAGAGAAACAGGATTCCAACAGCGCTCAGGGGGATCGGGCAGCTGACAGTGCATATTATCTGAATTTGATATTAATTGACGTCAGAGCACTGAGAATGCTCCAGGCACAATGCACACTATCTCCTGCACGCATCCTTTTGATAATGACTAATCAGTCATTGTGAGGGCAAGTGGAGACACAGTGGAAATTAAAAACTATGTTGTATAATGAATCTTTCATTTGAAAAAATATTTTCCGGATAGTTCTTATCTCAATCATGTTGTATGATTATGATTAGTAAAGACAAGACACCCCAGTATGCATCCACAAGGCATTTCCCTGTAGTAAGAAGCAGCATTGAAGGGGTAGCTATTAACAATAATCTAAAATGAACTGCTCCTCTTTTCTGCTTTCTGGTTAAAACTGTGATCTTGTGAGTGGGCTCAGTTTTTCTTAGTGAGTATTATTGAAGTTGCACAAATAAGGTGTGTCTTGAAAACAGATATAAAGTTATACTACAGCTTTGAATATCAGAGGTGACAATATAATTGGAAGGCTGAAGTCTCTGTTAGAGGAGCACATGTTTTTAGTTAGCCTTGTTGCAGTAGACTGTTTAATTAATCTCAGCTGATCTTTTTCTTTAACGCATTTCCCGGCCTCCTGTGGTAGCTGTGAAATCATTATGCTATCCTGCACTCTGCTATGAGCTCAGCTCGGGATTATTTAAGCTGATTCCCCAGCCTGGTTTTGTATGGAGTATTTATTTGACAGTGTTGCTTTAAGCTTTTCCTGGCCCTCTCTCGCTCCCTCCTTTTCCTCCCCCCTGATAAGCTATGCCTGACACACTCGCCATCCTTCTTTCCTGGGCAACCTACACTTTGTGTCCAGTCATTATCCTTCCTCGGGCAAGCTACGCTTCATGTACCCAGCTATCCTTCCCCAGACAAGCTACGCTTCACATGCCCAGCTATCCTTCCTCCTCGGGCAACCTACGCTTCACATGCCCAGCTATCCTTCCTCCTCGGGCAAGCTACGCTTCACATGCCAAGCTATCCTTCCTCCTCGGGCAAGCTACGCTTCACATGCCCAGCTATCCTTCCTCCTCGGCAAGCTGCGCTTCATGTGCCCAGCTATCCTTCCCCAGACAAGCTACGCTTCACATGCCCAGCTATCCGTCCTCCCCAGACAAGCTTTGCTTCACATGCCCAGCTATCCTTCCTCCTCGGGCAAGCTACACCACATGCCCAGCTATCCTTCCTCCTCAGGCAAGCTACGCTTCACATGCCCAGCTATCCTTCCTCCTCAGGCAAGCTACCCTTCACATGCCCAGCTATCCTTCCTCCCTGGGCAAGCTACACTTCACATGCCCAGCTATCCTTCCTCCCCAGACAAGCATAAGCGTCACATGCCCAGCTATCCTTCCCCGGGCAAGCTACACTTCACATGCCCAGATATCCTTCCTCCCCAGACAAGCTAAGCGTCACATGCCCAGCTATCCTTCCTCCCTGGGCAAGCTACACTTCACATGCCCAGCTATCCTTCCCAGGGCAAGCTACACTTCACATGCCAAGCTATCCTTCCCAGGGCAAGCTACACTTCACATGCCCAGCTATCCTTCCTCCCAGGGCAAGCTACACTTCACATGCCCAGCTATCCTTCCTCCCTGGGCAAGCTACACTTCACATGCCCAGCTATCCTTCCTCCCTGGGCAAGCTACACTTCACATGCCCAGCTATTCTTCCTCCCCGGGCAAGCTACACTTCACGTGCCCAGCTATCCTTCTTCCCATCTCCACTTTCTATACCATCAGCTATCTTTCTTTCTCTACCATTACGTATACATCGTACAAGTGTAAATATTATTGTCGTCATGAAAAATGTTTAGAAATATTTTAAAAGCAGGCAAAAAAATAAATAATGGTATGTGTTAATAATTTAAATGGTATCAAGTTAACTGACACTGCAATATTTGGGAAGCAAATGATGCAATAGAATCATTTTTTTCCCCAAATTCAATAAGATTTATAAACGTTAAAGCATTGTAACTTATACACTAAGTAACACTACAAAGGAAAGCGATACCGGCGCCTAATATGTCCAATTAGGTATTAGTCCTGGATATCCAGATGAAAAAGTTCAAGTTCCAATGATGCAATCTTATAATCAAGGGATGACCGGATGTGATGTCCTCCGTTAGATATGGAACATGGAATGAAAAAAGCAGAATTTAGTGCAACACAGCTAACAAAAAATCACAGACATAGACTCAATAACCAGCACAGACAAGACTCACAAACGCAAAGCTGAAAATAAAAATTGTTTAATACAACTATAAAATAATAAAATGTGGGACGATGTAACACTGATCGAGCCAATCCGGTAGAGTAAAATTGAACAGCTACTCACAAGACGGCTCTAGAACACAGGCAATGAGCGCCGAATAGGCGAATGTAATCTGTCCTTCCTGGGCTGAGAAGTTGAATTAACCGCAACGTTCCTCCAAACACCGTGCTCCTCGAAACCAGCAGTGACGTCACTATTCGGCGCTCATTGCCTGTGTTCTAGAGCCGTCTTGTGAGTAGCTGTTAAGTTTTACTCTACCGGATTGGCTCAATCAGTGTTACATCGTCCCACATTTTATTATTTTATAGTTGTATTAAACAATTTTTATTTTCAGCTTTGCGTTTGTGAGTCTTGTCTGTGCTGGTTTGTGAGTCTATGTCTGGGATTTTTTGTTAGCTGTGTTGCACTAAATTCTGCTTTTTTCATTCCATGTTCCATATCAAACGGAGGACTTCCCATCTGGTCATCCCTTGATTATAAGATTGCATCATTGGGACTTGAACTTTTTCATCTGGATATCCAGGACTAATACCTAATGGACATATTAGGCGCCGGTATCGCTTTCCCTTTTTGTCTTGTTATCTCTGATTGTACTATCAGTGTTCCACCAGGCTGCCTCAGACCCCATAGGGGTTGCTCTTATTTAGAGTTTATTTATCATCAATACCTCATTAGCGCTATTCTACATCACCCCTTTTTTTCTTCTACTAAGTAACACTAAGACATACTTACCATCACATTATTAGATGCGACTGCAACATTATGCTACAATTTTGTGATATTGAGCCTGTGCTAATCAGATGTAGTTTGGATGTTGTTTTTTCTATACAATTAGCTTTGAGGATACCCTGTTAACCCAAGGAACACAATGTCCATTCCTGTTTTAGATACTGTCAGATTGTGAGCCCAGATTTAATAGAGCTTTGTTGATTCAGCCCTGAGCTGTACTCATTACCGAATAGTAATACTGTACTATATTTTAAGGTTTGTCTATTTGTCTAACTTCAATATAATGATTAACTGAATAATAAGTTTGCAAACTATTGTATTGTATGTCTTTATTTATATAGCGCCATTAATGTACATATCGCTTCACAGTAGTAATACATGTGGTAATCAAATAAATAACAGATAATATAAATAACAGATCATGGGAATAAGTGCTTTAGACATAAACGTAACATTAAGGAAGAGGAGTCCCTGCCCCGAGGAGCTTATAGTCTAATTGGTAGGTAGGGAGAACGTACAGAGACAGTAGGAGGGAGTTCTGGTAAGTGCGTCTGCAGGGGGCCAAGCTTTATGTATCATGTGTTCAGAATATTCACAGTGCTATTCATATGCTTCTTTAAGCAAGTGTGTCTTAAAGTGGGTCATAAAGGTGGATAGAGAGGTTGCTAGTCGGGTACTGAGGGGAAGGGCATTCCAGAGGTGTGGGGCAGTCAGTGAAAAAGGTTTAAGGCGGGAAAGGGCTTTAGATACAAAGGGGGTAGAAAGAAGACATCCTTGAGCAGAAGCAAGAGTCTGGATGGTGCATAGCGAGAAATTAGGGCTGAGATGTAAGGAGGGGCAGAAGAGTGTAAAGCTTTAAAAGTGAGGAGAAGAATGGAGTGTGAGATGCAGGATTTGATCGGAAGCCAGGAGAGGGATTTCATGAGGGGAGATGCTGAGACAGATCTAGGAAAGAGTAGAGTGATTCTGTCAGCAGCATTTAGGATAGATTGTAGGGGAGACAGGTGAGAGGCAGGAAGGCCGGACAGCAGGAGGTTACAGTAATCAAGACGGGAGAGAATGAGGGCCTGAGTCAGAGTTTTGGCAGTCGAGCAACAGAGGAAAGGGCGGATCTTTGTTATATTGCGGAGGAAAAAGCGACAAGTTTTAGAAATGTTTTGAATGTGAGGGGCGAATGTGAGAGAGGAGTCGAGTGTGACCCCTAGGCAGCGTGCTTGGGCTACTGGGTGAATGATCGTAGTTCCATCAGTAATGTGGAAGGAGGTAGCAGGGCCAGATTTGGGAGGACGTATGAGGAGCTCTGTTTTAGCCATGTTGAGTTTAAGGCGGCGAAGGGCCAGCCAGGATGATATAGCAGAGAGACATTCAGAAACTTTGGTTTGTACAGCAGGTGTAAGGTCGGGTGTTGAAAAGTATATTTGTGTGTCTTCAGCATAGAGGTGATATTTAAACCCAAAAGATGTTATTAGGTCACCTAGAGAGAGTGTGTACAGAGAAAAGAGAAGAGGTCCCAGGACAGAGCCCTGGGGTACCCCCACAGAGAGATCAATAGAGGAGGAGGAGGTGTTAGCAGAAGAGACACTGAAAGTACGATGGGAGAGGTAGGATGAGATCCAGGATAGAGCTTTGTTCCGAATACCAAGAGTATGGAGAATATGAAGGAGAAGAGGGTGGTCCACGGTGTCAAATACTGCAGAGAGGTCGAGTAATATGAGCAGAGTGTAATGACCTCTGTCTTTGGCAGCATGGAGGTCTTCAGTTATTTTAGTGAGGGCTGTTTCCGTGGAGTGAGCAGTACGGAAGCCAGATTGTAAAGGGTCTAGGAGAGAATAGGTGTTGAGAAAATGGAGCAAACGTATATAGTTGGCATTAAACAATGAACCCTCAAGAATTCAGATGTTCTTCTGTACTCTAAAATGGAAAATATATTTGCATAAGGCTGTACAGCATGTTTATAATTGTTGTTGTTATTATTATTAATAATAATAATAAAATCATGATCATTTATTTATAAATGCAGCACAGTGCAATGTTCTGTAAAGACCATAGCATTAAAAGGACATCATTAACATATACTGTAGGAGGACTCTCCTTACTGTACCAGTCTAAGGAGCATATAATCTGAAATAAAGGGTAAGGTGGAAGAAGAAGGTTGATTTAAACCATAGAAAGGGTAGTATCAGCCAGTACTAACGTTTAACAAACGTGTACATGAACTATAGGGAAATTAAGGTGTCATTTATATGATTAAGTACTCACTTTCAACCTTTGTGTATTTTCCTACTGTATTTGATTCAGGATACAAGTAAAGCTAACATGGGGATATTTCCGCTTAAATAATTCACAAGAATAGAAAGTTCTATTTCTGCCATGTTTAACCTTTTGGAAAACTCTATATACAGTACAGTTGTGCCTGAACTCCTAAATTACAATTGCAAGGCCTGAGAACAACAAAAATCTAGAAAACGATGTGCCTAAGTGTTGGAGAAGGCATTGCAAAGGTTATAAAAATAAGTGGAGCAGAGGAAATTGGTGCTTTAAATTTCACAGGAGCAGATGTACCCATGCACTGCTGGAAGGATCACAAACCTTCAGGCAGTGGTTTTTTTTTTTAGGTATACGGCTAAATGATCTGTATTTCTGTAATCTACCGGTCCTAGCATTTTCTGGACAGAACAGGGCCTCAAGGAAATGTATACAACCCATAAATGGCAGGACCACCAAAGTTGGATTAGAGGGATTCTGGTATTAAGAATCACAGGCCTGGAGTCATCATTGATGTCTCTGAGGCATAGTCCCTTCATAATATGGCCAAGCAGTTATCCTCTGAGAGACTCCACAGTTTAGATAACATGATCTCTTGGGGGCAATGTGGAAATGTTTAAAATGTGCCACAAAGCCCCAGTAATAAAGATTTGTATTAACATAATATGAATGTTAATGGTTTTGTATTATCTTTGGATCTGATATATACCCCAAACTTACCAATAAATGTTCAATGTTGATTACCCTTCTTTTGTCCTTATGCAGTGCTTTTTGTTTTTGAATATGTTTTGGAGGTCTGATTACCTTCGGAATTGATCACAACTGTGGCATTTTGCCTGGTGGTAATTTTTATCTGCAGTTGTCTTCCTCTGGGTGTATTCTATTCCCTTGTTTAGCCATTTGATGTAAATCATTTATTACCTGTAGAACACTTTCCCTCTGTTAACCTTCAGCGCATTTCTTTCCATTTTATTATCATGTCCTTCGGAATTAACATTAAACCGGTGCATTTAAAGCTTTCCATGGCTCATAAAACACTTTATCTTAGATCCAGTGTTATGCACTTTCCCACATGTTTACGTATTTCGGATTAGACCTTTTGAAATAAAAATGAAGAAATGTAAATGCTTTTGCTTCTGACACTAAAGAAGGATTCTGCCATAGCCTTGTTTTCAGGCTCCTTTGAGCACAGGGGCCTTTTCAGTCCATCACATATTTATGTGCAATGCTTTCAGTATGTATTTTCCTATCTCTCCCTCTTCTGCTTCTCAGGCGAAGAAAAATATTAATTAGACACAGTAAGTTAGATTTGTAAAACCGCGGATTGGTGTTAAGACTCTTTAACATGTTAACAAATTAAACTCCACTGTTTTCCCACAGTAACAAATGAAAATGTCACCCTCGCCTATGTTTATGCTGATTGAATAATAATCTATTTCAGCGTGTTAAGTGAAAGGTCCTCATTGTATTTCATGCTGTGGAATGTCTTATCCTAAGTGTTGACTTACATTCGAGCATATGCTTAATGCTGGCTGCTAAATGTGCCAAATGTGCCAAATGTGTAAAACATGTAAAAGTACTCACATTGTAACAACCTGTTTCTAGCAAAGCGAGGCACACATTAATTTCACATCTTGCGTCTCCACACTAAAATGATGCTTAGAGTTGCTATCACCATGTAATTAGAGGTAATACACATTTTGTATGTGTAAAGCGCAGCCAATGAAACATTAGCTGCTAGGTTAGGATGTACATAATGCTTACAGTGGGGAAATAAGTTTCAGTTTTAATTAGATCTTTAACTGTGGTTTGTATTCGCTAGGTTAATATACTGTACATGTTCATATTTCAATTGCTGTCGCTAAAAATAATCAACAAAGGATCTGTTTACTTTTACTAGCTTTTCTACAACAAAAAAAAGAAGAAAAGCTTTATGGAATATGATATTCTTGTTTGAAGGCAGCAAAGGGACTGGGACACTTTACATTTGCTCGCATAATTTAATCTCGCCCTTGGTTCATTATGATACTAATTGCTGGGATACTATTCTTATGTACAGTATGTCTGAAAAGGGAAATTCTGTAGACTGGTAAACTAAAATCCAGGGATATTGTATATTTGTATGCTATTTTATGACTTGGATTATACATGAGTGATTCTGTATTTTACTTTTTAAATCCCAAATCGAGAATATGCAGAAGTCACTCCTGCTATCATCCCTGGCATTTTATGCAACATCAGATGACCCTACATGGAGTCATAATATAATTGTACATATGTTATAAATGTAATCCCCATTCCCCAGCTGATAAAGGTGTCATCAGATTAGTCCATAAAGTAAATGCTCAGTCTCTCAGCCATATAGATGGTGCGTGGGTAAGTGCAGGCGGGGCATGGATGAAAGTGCGGTATAGAAATGGGTGCCAGGAACTTTTATAAAAGAAAAGGTGTTTATTGAACAGCCATCCAAAAACAGTTCACATAGACATTCACAGTACATGTGGCATCAATACTATCAGGGATATCAGCTTCCCGTAGCTTCCGGTCCTCTCTTATAACCTTAATGCTTTCTTCTTTTTTCTTTTTTTGTAACTGTGAAGTGCTTTGAGTCCCATTGGGAGAAAAGCACTTTATAAAAAAAGCTATTACTATTACCCAGAGGTAGTGACTTAGTTACCCGTTGCATAAGGACTTAGTGGAACAGCTTGCAGGGAGACATTGATGCGAGAAATGGACTGGCTAATTGGGCCAATCCAGTGGAGTATAGGTTGCAGAACAAATAAAGGTGATGATAACGCTCAGTACCACACAAATAATCTAAAGTAAGCACAGGTGCATAGGGAAAATTAACATGGAATGCAGAAAGATGTTGACCGAGGTCACATAAGTCCCTTCTTAGCACGCACTCATGGTGCAACAATAATGAATAGTAGGGAGGATATAGTAATCCTTAGAGGAGCCTAACTGATGCCAGTCACCCACAAAAGGCAGGGCTATATGGCGACAGGACGTCTAACCTGTTAAAATGAAAATAATAAATGTTTATTAGGATATCAATACGCCGAAACAGGTGAAAAGTATGTATACGTGAATTAAAACTTAGAATAAAATATTCCCCAAGCTGGGAGGTGCTAGTGCGGTTAGTGATAGTGCTGGCTAGTAATGACAGGGTTAAATGCACAGCGAACCAGACGCTCTTGTCACACTCTAATGTAGCCCTCCATAAATCACTATGAAGTAGCTGGATGGTAAATGGTATCATACAATAAAGTTGCAAAATGTATCACGCCATAATTGGCTCAGTAATGATAGGACAAATAGGCAATAGTAAGCACTGTATGTATAACATCCATATAAATCACACCATCAACCACAGACAGCAGCTCAGTGTAATGTGTAACACACTAAAGTAGCAGGCTGAGTACACAGTAATACGCTATGTTGCAAATAGTACCCAGGGATCACAGAAAGTGAGTACCAGAGACAGGCTATGAGTAGCCGTGAATAATACAAACGTTTTTACTGTACTGCCTTGGCTGCTGTGAGGATGTGGACGCTACAACCGCTGACTAACACCAGACCTCATGCGGACGCCACCGACGTGATGTCACAGCACCCATATAGGTTGCAGCATGGACAACCCTGTGTTGACAGTGTGGACTCCTTTTTCTGCAAATTTAGGCTTCCTAATTGTTTAAAAGACGCTGGCTAATGATCAAGGCATGTTACTAAAACTGGAAAAATATATTTCAGGACTTACAGTGAAGACCCCAGTCAGAACTCTGAAGAACCTACTTCCAGAACAAAGGGTGGGGCTATATATACCCTCTGTTCTGGTGATGTCACTGGTCATGGTAGAAAAGGGGAGGGGTGAACCCAGAGTGGTCACACCCAGTTAACCAGTTATAGAAATAGTAGCCATCCAAGCGGGGGCTACATAAAGACATATAATGAAAATATAGAATAATAAATAAAAATATAGAACATATACATGTTTTAAAGAAATTTCAAACTTTATTACTATGATCATTTTATTGCACAGCTATGAGACGATAACTTTAACAAGGTTTTGAACGTTACCATATACTGGTAAAAATAATTATTTGTTTTCTAAATAAATTAATATATTTTACTATGAATCATAGCATATCAAGATTCTCAAATATGCTGAAGGACAGAAAAGAGTCAAATGTATGGAAAAAGCACATACTATAACAGATGTTTAAAATATGATAGTGCTGAAGTTTTCTTAGAGTATTGCAGAGTAAATGAGTACTTTGGTATGAGGTGATACCTTTTTTATTTGGACTAACAATAGATAGTGTAAGACAAACTTTTGAGAGTTCTCCTCTCTTCCTCGGGTCAGCAATACTGCTTTACAATGATTCTGTGAGTTTAACACAGATGTAAAAAAATAAAAACAAGATAGTCATCTAGGGCAGATGATGCAGAGAAGGAATAAGAATAAACAGGCAGGGCAATAAATGGATGAAAGGGACAGTGAGACACAGGACCATACACCCATCAGCAATGTGCAGGGGGTGTGGATGCAGGCGGGGGGGGGAGGGGGAGAGGGCTAATTGTAAAATTCACAGAGAGGCAGGGAGAAATAATACACACAATTATGGTAGTGGGTTAAAAAAAAACCATATCAGCATTAAGTCCTCTTTATTTTAGTGTCAGCGTGTATTATCATTTTGAGTTCAAATGTTATCTGTTCTTGAGTGCGTTTAAACATTCCATTGAGAATTTCAATTTTTAAGTCATTTATGGAATGATGTGACTGTGAGAAGTGGTGTCCCACTGGAGTGCAATATCTTTCTTCTTCATGGTGTGTTATTGTGTGTCTGTGTAGGTTCGTTCTGGTTTGAAGTTTTTTTTGATGGTTTCCCCAATGTAGCATCCTTGGCCACATTTCCTGCATTGAATCATATACACCACATTCCTGAATGTGCAGCAGTATGATCCTTTAACATTGAATGTTCTATGTTTGTGACTGGCTATGGATTATTGGCATATATGTTTGCAAAGTTTGCAGCTTGTGTTGTTGCATGGTATTGTGCCATTAACAGCGTCCTTCAGTTCATTTTTAACTTTTCTATTGACAAACGTCTGTCTGAGGTTTGGTGGTTGCCGGAATGCAAGGATGGGTGGTTTGGAGAAAATGTATTTTAATGTTTCAATCTCTTGTCAGCATGGGTTGCAGATCTTTGATTATTTTCGCATTCTCTCTAGGGCAGGGTTGTATGTAGTCACTGGTGGTATGTGGTTGTTTGTTTTTTTGGAGCGGGTGTTCCTGTAGGGCTTTAAATGCAGTTGTAATTGTTGTGGCAATAGTATTTGACTTGTATCCTTTCTGTCTGAATATTTCAGTCAGGGTTGTGAGGTGTCTGTTTCTGTCTTTAGTGACAGAGCATATGCGGTGATAACTTATAACCTGGCTGTGTATGATCATTTTGTATGAGTGGGATGGAAGCTGGAGTTATGAAGGTAACTACATCTGTCTGTGGATTTCTTGTATACACATGTGTGTAATTTGCCATTTTCAGTGTTACTGTGGTTTCTAGAAAGTTCACTAGGTTTGCTGAATAATCTATTTTGAGCTTAATTGACGGATGGAATGAATTCAAGGACATAGAATTGTTTGAGATTTTATTTGCCCTCTGTTCATATTATAAACAGATCATCAATGTATCTGTAAGATTTGTAAGGTTTGTGGAGGCATGTGGTAAGCAATCTCTGTTCAAGATTGGCCATAAATTTTTTTGTATATTGCAGTGCAACCCTGGTGCCCATTGCAGTCCACAATTGTTGTAGATAAATGTCCTTTTGAAGCTGAAGTTGTTGGGTGTGAGGATGTATCAGTTTGGTAATTGTCAGCGCTGTATTTCTGATCCAGGGGAGATGTTGCAAGGAATTGTAAGCATGCCTCAGTGCCATCCTTGTGGGGGATGTTACTGTACACAGGGATTCTACATCCACGATAACTAGTAGTGTGTTGGATGGTAGTTGTTTGATGTTGTTTAGTATATTGAGAAAGGCTATGATAACTTGTATGAAGCTGTTGGTGTTTGTGATGAGATGTTTTAGGATATTTTCCACAAGGCCTAATATTTGTTAAGCGAGTGTATCCCTCCCTACCTGTTATAATTGTTCTGCCAGGGGTTCCTGGTTTTTGGATTTTGGGAAGCATGTAGAAGATACCACCTCATGTGTTAGGTATTAGTAGCTCCAATTGTTGTTTTGTATGTTCCTGGGTTGGATCATGGGTCAGTTTCTTGTAGTAGATGTTGTCTGTTGCCTTATTCTATGTATTTATTTGTATCCATCCACTGCTCCTCCTTTACCTGCAGGTTTGATGGTAATATTGTGGCCAAGAGTATTGGGAATCTAAGGGAATCAGGTGAACCATTACAGAAGTGAGGGGACCCCCAATGGTGTTTGGGAACCCTTTGGGGGAAAAAAACATTATTTTAGACTCTGCAGGCGTCTGCATTGCCACTGTATTTATGCTGTATGTTGGCTTAACTAAGGAAAATGTCCACCCACTGGGTTTTTTTTCTCTACTGATTCAATACATCTGCCACTGTACTCTCTTCTGCCACCAGACTATTTAGCAACTTACAGTATGTGGAAAAAAGCCCAGCTGCCAACTTCCTAGAGAAACACAAGGAAGAAATAACTGCTTGGCTGACCACTAATTGGCTTTCCAAAGGTTTCATAATTTCTGATGATGGTGCTAGCTCAGTAGGCCTATGCGCACTGCAAATGGAAACAGCAGTATATACTGTATTTCTTATTTTTAAGTCTTTTGGGAAATATTCAGAATCGGACACAGCTATGCTGTTGGTGAATTCTGACCCTGTAATAGTACATTTTGCTTAACATTATTGGCAACTGCAAGAACAACCTGAGCCTTTATGCGATCAATTTAAAAGGTGCTACCTTACAGGTCAAACATTTGTGCTGTGATAATTGCCTTTACTGTACAATTGTTGTCCTGTTCAAAGTACTTCAATGTGAAACTGCCCAGCACCTTTTCATTATGGAGAAATATTCATGTAATTTCGTTTCTGTAGATTTTTAGTAATGGTTGACATTGTGATTTTCTAATGTTTTAGAATTCCGCCACTGTATAAATGTAGCAATAATTAGTTTGCTTCGTTCACTCTGTAAATGATGTTATTGTAAGCTTTGGAAAAACTAATTAGAACATAAAAAAGCACCACAAATGGTAGGGGTTGTGTCAAATATAGCAAAGTGCATTTTTACACCAATATTGCCCCAGTTGTACAGCTGACAGACTTAAATATCTGACTGACTGAGGGTAAATATCCCTCAAAGGTTTGATGCACTCAAAGCTTATAGCAATAATAATGTGTGTGGGCAGCGATAAGTGATATGTATGTTGTGTGATATTTAATACTGTATTTTGTCTTTGTTTTAGGTAAGTACACTTTATCCTCTTCTTGGGACACTTGTGAGGTATCTAACTATTACAGTAGAACAGACCAAAAGGAAGAATCCCTTGTCTATCATTCTTGTATGGGTAAGACGTCTAACACAACTGTGTCTCTTTTCTGACTCAATGCAAGAAACTCGTTTTTGGGAAACGTAAGATATACATATATATATACATATGTATATCTTACGTTTCCCAAAAACGTATATATAAAACGAATGGGCAAAAAATATTGTCGAGCATCTTTGCGCATATGTGTAGAGAAAAACAATAATGCATCATAAACAGAAGTACATATAAGAGATGTATGTATGTATATTTTTATTTATATAGCACCATTAATGTACATAGCGCTTCACAGCAGTAATACATGTGACAATCATATACATTTTATTTTATTTATTTATAAAATGTTTTACCAGTAAGTAATACATTGAGAGTTACTTCCCGTTTTCAAGTATGTCCTGGGCATAGAGTTAAGATGACAAATAATATATGGTTACAAATACATACAGTAGTTACATACAGTATGTGAACAGGGTATACATTATATACAAGACATTGCATGCACAGTTAAAGATAATATATATTATAGGCGTATATAACAGTTACAGACCAGATTAAAATTTGAGACAGCTTTGGTTTTGAAAGAACTTAAACTAGTGGTGGCTGTGAGAGTCTCCGGTAGAATGTTCCAGTTTTGGGGTGCACAGTAAGAGGAGGAGCGGCCGGATACTTTGCTAAACCATGGGACCATGAACAGTCTTTTGGAGTCAGATCTCAGATGATAAGTGCTGCATGTGGTAAGGGTGAGGAGCTTGTTCAGATAGATGGGTAGCTTGCCCAGAAAGTATTTGAAGACAGGAAAGATAAATAACAAATAATACAAATAGCACATAATGGGAAGAAGTGCTTCAGACATAAAAGTGACATTTAAGAAAAGGAGACCCTGCCCTGAAGAGCATAAGAGGTAAGTAGGAAGAAAGTACAGAGGCAGTAGGCAGGTGTTCTGGTAAGTGCATCTGCAAGGGGCCAGGGTTGATGTATGAGGTGTAAAGTTTCAGCCACAGAACTAGTCATATGCTTCAATAAGGAGGTGTGTTTTAAGATGGGTCTTAAAGTTGGATAGAGAGAGTGCTAGTCGGATATTGAGGGGAAGGGCATTTCAGAGATGTGGGGCAGCCAGTGAGAAAGTTTTTATGGTGGGAGAGGCTTTAGGCACAAAAGGGGTAGATAGAAGACATCCTTGAGCAGGACGCATGAGTCGGGATGGTGTATAGCGAGAAATTAGGGTTAAAATGAAAGGAGGAGCAGAAGAGTGTAAAGCCTTAAAAGTGAGGATGAGAATTGAGAGTGTGATACGGGATTTGATAGGGATTTGATAGGGATTTCAGCATGGGAGACGCCGAGTAAGATCTAGGAAAGAGTAAAGTGATTCTGGCAGTAGCGTTTAGGATAGATTGTAGGGGAGTGTAACAGGGGACTTACCCTGTTCAGAAAACTTGCCTCTAATCCAGCAGTGTGCTGGTTAATTGACCAGCACCTGGCTGATTAGAGGTGTTAGAAAAAGCCTGCCTTTGAGACAGGAAGTGAGACTCCTTAGCTCACAGCTGAGCTGAACTAGGAGACAGAGCAGAAATTCCTGAGTCGCACAATTGGGGAGACTGACCAGAGGAACTGCTGTCTTGAGCTGCAGAAGGACTGGACTGTATGCTGATAGCAAGACAAGGGGACCAGACCTCAAAACCTGGACAGACATTGCTGTAGCACACAAAGGTGCTTACCCAGGAGAGCAGAGAGGACTTCCCCTACAGCTTCAGGAGAACAGATAAGACTTTCTTTTGGAACTGTAATATATCTGTATATATGTTTATATTTTGGGGCTGGTAAATAGCTTAGCTAACCAACCCAGTCAGAGAGGGCTGAGCTACATGTGTAGATAGTCTCCAAAGCAGAGATAGTTTTTCTTGTTTGGCTTATTTTCATATATTTTTGCTGTGTTTAAAGCGACATGCACAATAAAGCCTTGTTTTAATTTCACCTTAAAACAGTCTCCATTGTGTACCTCTGCACATGTCCTCCTACAGGGAGACAGATGAGATTCAGGAAGGCTGGACAGCAGGTAGTTACAGTAGTCAAGATGGGAGAGAATGAGGGCCCATGTCAGAGTTTTAGCAGTTGAGCAACAGAGGAAAGGGCGTATCTTAGTAATATTGCGGAGGAAAAAACAACAGGTTTTAGCTACCTTTTGAATGTGAGAGGAGTCGAGTGTAACCTCTCGGCAGCGTGCTTGTGCTACTGGGTGTACAGTATGATAGTGCTTCCAACAATTATGTAGAAGGAGGTAGTAGAGCCAGGATTGGGAGGAAATATGAGGAGCTCCGTGTTTGTTTAAAACCAGAGACACAACACAAAACACAGACAAAGCTCAGTTCTAGCACATCCATTGAGACTCATACACGGTACAGTGCCTAAATATATATGTATAAATATCTAATAAGTAAATGGTCTTTTAGTTTGACATTTTTGGCCAAAATTGTTGTAAGCCCCTGAGCCAACGGCACGGCAGACCACATATCAGGGGTCCCTAACGCTAATATAAATTCTTAATAACCTGTGTAATAACAGGAAGAATGATTTATAGTAAATCTGTCAATATTAGTAGCAAAGTTCTAAGTCTGACTGAAGCTTTTATTAACCTGTACATTACCAGGAAAAGCACTCTGTATTAGAGATGTCACAGCCAAACTGCAAGCAGGCAAGTTCCCCTGAGTGGAAGATGCTATGGAGTGAGCCCATAACCATTTAAATGTGGGAGGGGGTGAGCTTAAATTAAGTAGGAGGTTGCCAACCTCCAATCAGCCATGACTAGCTGGACAAGAATTATAAAACACACTGGACACCTAACAAGCTCCTATTAAACCGCCAAAATACCCACAACATATATATAAGCATATGAGTGTCAGAGGAGTGCTACTGAGCATGGCAATATATATTTAAAACCAGAGACACAACACAAAACACAGACAAAGCTCAGTTCTAGCACATCCATTGAGACTCATACACGGTACAGTGCCTAAATATATATGTATAAATATCTAATAAGTAAATGGTCTTTTAGTTTGACATTTTTGGCCAAAATTGTTGTAAGCTCCTGAGCCAACGGCACGGCAGACCACATATCAGGGGTCCCTAACGCTAATATAAATTCTTAATAACCTGTGTAATAACAGGAAGAATGATTTATAGTAAATCTGTCAATATTAGTAGCAAAGTTCTAAGTCTGACTGAAGCTTTTATTAACCTGTACATTACCAGGAAAAGCACTCTGTATTAGAGATGTCACAGCCAAACTGCAAGCAGGCAAGTTCCCCTGAGTGGAAGATGCTATGGAGTGAGCCCATAACCATTTAAATGTGGGAGGGGGTGAGCTTAAATTAAGTAGGAGGTTGCCAACCTCCAATCAGCCATGACTAGCTGGACAAGAATTATAAAACATACTGGACACCTAACAAGCTCCTATTAAACCCCCAAAATACCCACAACATATATATAAGCATATGAGTGACAGAGGAGTGCTACTGAGCATGGCAATACATATTTAAAACCAGAGACACAACACAAAACACAGACAAAGCTCAGTTCTAGAACATCCATTGAGACTCATACACGGTACAGTGCCTAAATATATATGTATAAATATCTAATAAGTAAATGGTCTTTTAGTTTGACATTTTTGGCCAAAATTGTTGTAAGCCCCTGAGCCAACGGCACGGCAGACCACATATCAGGGGTCCCTAACGCTAATATAAATTCTTAATAACCTGTGTAATAACAGGAAGAATGATTTATAGTAAATCTGTCAATATTAGTAGCAAAGTTCTAAGTCTGACTGAAGCTTTTATTAACCTGTACATTACCAGGAAAAGCACTCTGTATTAGAGATGTCACAGCCAAACTGCAAGCAGGCAAGTTCCCCTGAGTGGAAGATGCTATGGAGTGAGCCCATAACCATTTAAATGTGGGAGGGGGTGAGCTTAAATTAAGTAGGAGGTTGCTAACCTCCAATCAGCCATGACTAGCTGGACAAGAATTATAAAACATACTGGACACCTAACAAGCTCCTATTAAACCCCCAAAATACCCACAACATATATATAAGCATATGAGTGTCAGAGGAGTGCTACTGAGCATGGCAATACATATTTAAAACCAGAGACACAACACAAAACACAGACAAAGCTCAGTTCTAGAACATCCATTGAGACTCATACACGGTACAGTGCCTAAATATATATGTATAAATATCTAATAAGTAAATGGTCTTTTAGTTTGACATTTTTGGCCAAAATTGTTGTAAGCCCCTGAGCCAACGGCACGGCAGACCACATATCAGGGGTCCCTAACGCTAATATAAATTCTTAATAACCTGTGTAATAACAGGAAGAATGATTTATAGTAAATCTGTCAATATTAGTAGCAAAGTTCTAAGTCTGACTGAAGCTTTTATTAACCTGTACATTACCAGGAAAAGCACTCTGTATTAGAGATGTCACAGCCAAACTGCAAGCAGGCAAGTTCCCCTGAGTGGAAGATGCTATGGAGTGAGCCCATAACCATTTAAATGTGGGAGGGGGTGAGCTTAAATTAAGTAGGAGGTTGCCAACCTCCAATCAGCCATGACTAGCTGGACAAGAATTATAAAACATACTGGACACCTAACAAGCTCCTTGTTTGGCATGTTATGTTTAAGTGGGCAAAGGGCCATCCAGGATGATATAGCAGAGAGACATTCAGAAACTTTGGTCTCTACAGCAGGTGTAAGTTCAGGGTTTGAAAAGTAAATTTGTGTGTCATCAGTATAAAGGTGATATTTGAACCCAAGAGATGTGATTAGGTCACCTAGAGAGAGTGTGTAAAGAGAAAAGAGAAGAGGTCCCAGGACAGAGCCTTGGACTACAGAGAGATCAATAGAGGAGGAGGTGTTAGCAAAATAGACACTGAAAGTGCGATGGGAGAGGTAAGAGGAGATCCAGAATAGAGTTTGGTTATGGATACTAAGAGTATGGAGAATGTGAAGGAGAAGAGGGTGGTCCACAGTATCAAATGCTGCAGAGAGGTCGAGTAATATGAGCAGAGCGTAGTAACCTGTGTCTTTGGCAGCATGGAGGTCATTAGTTATTTTAGTGTTTCAGTGGAGTGAGCAGTGCGAAAGCCAGATTGTAGAGGGTCTAGAAGAGAATATGTGGTGAGAAAATGGAGCAAGCAAGAGAATACAAGACATTCAAAGAGTTTGAGGCAAAAGGCAGGAGGGAGACAGGGTGATAGTTAGAAAGACAGGTAGGGCCAAACTTGCTGTTTTTTGAGTAATGGCGTAACTGTGGCATGCTTGAAGGAGGAGGGAGAGGTACCAGAGTAGCGGGAGGAGTTTAAATGTGTTTGAGTATAGGGATTATAGTAGGTGCAAAAGGTTCTTGGAGATGGGAGGGAATGGGGTCAAAAGGGCAAGTGATAGAGGGAGAAGAGGAGATCAGCACCGATACATCTTCCTGTCAAAGGAGATATATATTAATAATAGCAGTAGATATGGTATCTGTATGGTGTTGATTGTGTTAAACATTTTGTAGCACGTGATGGAGGTGACTTTGCTAACTACAGTAATACACATGTCAATTCAAATACAATTTATAAAATCACATCATAGAAAAGATCAATGTACTAGACAGCGAGTGACGTTCATCAGGGTTTTACAGACATCAGCCTTATGAAACCCTTAAATCTCATGTTTATAAATTTAAGAAATGTCGATTCTAGGGCACTGGTGGGCAACAGGTCACCCGCAGTGACTTTTCCTGCTGCCCCCAACCTCCTCTCTCCCCAGTGCCTTTCTCCCTTTTAACTTTCCATCTGTGGTGGGAGCACATGGGGGCAGAGCTACAAGTGCTGAGGGAATAGTGAGAGAGTGGGATGGGGAAGACTGAGAGAGAGAAGGGGGATCCGCACAGAGAGGGGGAGAGAGATCACATTGAGAGAGCGGGGAGAGAGATTAGTATAAGTAGAAGGAGGAGACAGAGATCAGCACAGAGAGAGAGTCAGATGTTATATGTAGTAGTTATATAGGTAAAAAGGAGGAGTTATAGGGTAATCAAACCGCTACCACAGACAGAGATAGAAATAAGAGAACAAGAGAGATATGTCCATCTAACATTTGTTTAAAAAAAAAAAACAAGTATTAACCCATTATTATATTTTTTTATCCTGGCTCAGTCAGTTGACTGTACATGTGTGTGGTTTTAACTTTGTTCTGTGTGCTTTTGTATATATATATACCATTTATATATATTAAATGAGTGTTATATTATTGAAATTAGTCCTACAGTAAGGGAATTATTCATTCTGGATCAGATGGATAATACAGTACATGGAACAATTTTAAATATCTATTTTGAATAAATAAAAGTAACAAATCAGTAGAGAACTGAAGCTACACAAACTACAGTAAGTGTGATAAAATATATACTAAATAGTGTTCCTATAATACAGTTAAATTAAACACCTTCCCCCTTGGTTGGCAGTCAAAATACATACTCAAATCAAATCAACTTTATTGGTATGATGAAAGAACATTTCAGTATTGCCAAAGCATGAATAACAAGGGGTAGGGTACAATGATCATACAGTACATGAATAATAGGGGGTAGGGTACAATGATCATACAGTACATGAATAATAGGGGGTAGGGTACAATGATTACACAGTACATGAATAACAGGCGGTAGGGTACAATGATTACACAGTACATGAATAACAGGCGGTAGGGTACAATGATTACACAGTACATGAATAATAGGGGATAGGGTACAATGATTACACAGTACATGAATAATAGGGGGTAGGGTACAATGATTACACAGTACATGAATAATAGGGGGTAGGGTACAATGATTACACAGTACATGAATAACAGGGGGTAGGGTACAATGATCATACAGTACATGAATAATAGGGGGTAGGGTACAATGATTACACAGTACATGAATAACAGGCGGTAGGGTATAATGGTTACACAGTACATGAAAAACAGGGGGTAGGGTATCATTGATATACTATAATACTCTATAGCACTGGGTAGTATGTGAAAATCGTCTAATGCCCACACACTCTCTGCTGCGTAATTCAAATGGACAAATATTTAAACGTTTTAATACTTTTTCTGCCCATGGTTGGTAATCAGTGCACAAACTTGGACAGGCTGACCGTGTTTCCAAATATCAGTGGACTAACAATCCAAACTGAAGGAGAGTTGTATGATACTGTTACTTTGAATCTCTGATTGTTGCTGGTTTCACCACCTTCACTCGATAATGTGTGAAAAGACTTCTGAGAGCTTGTCCATGGTGCTGAAATGTAACAGTTGCGTTATTTTGTTGTTTCCACACACAAATACTGTACATTTTAATTGGACAAGTGTGTGTGTGTGTGTGTGTGTGTGTGTGTGTGTGTGTGTGTGTGTGTGTGTGTGTGTGTGTGTGTGTGTGTGTGTGTGTGTGTGTGTGTGTATATATATAATCCAAAGAAGCAGCCGGCACTCCACTTGCAAGTAGAAAAAAGAATGGGTGCTTGTCCCATAAAGCAATAATAAAGCATATGATACCGTTTGAAGCATGAGATCAGGAGACAGCACTCTGGTAAGTTTGATCACAAGTATTTATATATATATATACAGCTACAACGGCTGTTATTCGAACAAATCACGGCGCTGATTTTGTGTGCTCTGCTGTACTCCACGCAGCATGAACGCGGCCAATCGCCCCAGGCACCCGCGCTTATCGCGATTGCTTTGTTTGAATTTCATGGATTCTGTTTCTTTGGGTGCAATGAAATGAATGAATTGCAATGTGTACAGTACTGTGCTACTGTGTCAATTTAAGGTGTTTAAAAACCAGAACTCTATAATGCCATTTTCTGCACTCGCCGCACTCGCGTCTTAAGGCGGTAAGGTTGGAAGACATCCCGCGTCATGACATCGGTATTCCAATGTACACAACGCGTGAAGTGTTCGAATAGCGGCCACTGCAGCTGTATATATATATATATATATATATATATATATATATATATATATATATATACAAAAACATGAAGTCCGCAGCACGCTCAATAGAAAAAGGATTACTTAATCTCAATAAATCATCAGGCAATCACCAAAACTCCAGAGCAACGTACGTTTCAGACTACAAGGTCTTTTCTCAAGCTCAAGCAGAAGTTTTTTGAAGTCCATTTAAAGTCTCCTGTGTGCTTGCTACCTCTATCTCCAATTCCTACTGCATAATCGAATTGTTAAAATAAATATATATATATCCTATATACAGTATATGCCACTTTTTTCTAACAGACGAATTTGCGAAAAGTCAACCTTTTGCATTTGAACTTTGACAAAAAGTTTGCCTATATCTACTTAGTGCTCAACTCCGTTTGGTTTATATTTCCAAACCACGTCTCATATTGTTTAAGAACTATTACTCCGATATTGTGGCGTATTTTTTTAACAAAGCGAAATAGAAACGTAAAATACTTTCATAAAGCCTGTAAGTGGGGACATATAGTGATAAAAGAAACCATAACACAAATACTGGTATAAAACAACAGAGAGGGTGCAATGGTATTAGACAAATCGCTAAATCAGACTTTGTAAGTGGTGTATTTTTAAGCTTTTCATATTCTTGGGGTATATAGTTTGTATTAAGAGTCTCCCTCTCTTTCTCTTTCTCTTTCTCTCTCTCTCTCCTTATTTTATTTATATTTATTTATGGAATATTTTATCAGGAAAAAAAAAAGACATTGAGATTTGCCTCTCATTTTCAAGTATTTCCAAATAATGTTGACAACATTACAGTACAAGTTACAGTTACAAACATGTTTAAAGTAGGAAACAGCATAAGTCTTGATATAACTTAGACAGGAGGCAGATTTCAGAGTTTCCAGTAAATTGTTACAGTAACATGCAGCGTTGGATATGTTTATGCTGATAATATTGTATTGTCCAAAAGGGGGCAGCATGTGCCCTTTGTAAAGCTCTTTAATCATGATGATCTGCTAATATACAGTAGTAGCTGAAAATAAATGGCATTACCTTTTAGCTTTAATCGCTAGAAAAGGCAGATAGTGGCATTAGATTGTACGCTTCTTATAATAATGTTGAGGATGTTTATGCAACATTGTTTGGTTTTACTGTACATATGAAATTCTGTATATTTAACATGATTTGATTCCTTGTTTCTATCAACATTATCTTATGATTGATTTCACCTTTAAAGCAGCCGTTCCCCCCAGTTTTTTTTATTTTATTTTTTAACCCCCACTTCTCCCTCCCCTTTCTGTACCAGGATGAGAAGAAGAGGGACTCCGGTGCTGGAACCTCACTATTTTGAGTTCTGAAGACTCTGTGGTTCCTGAGATATTTACCGGGTAACGTTGGTTCTTGCTGTCCCCTCCAGAGAAAACAAAAAGTGCGGATTAAATATTCTATATTACGTGGGCCAATTCCTACTGGCCTCTGTGATGCAGGGGATTTTAAAAACAGGAAGTACCGGCGTTACCTTTACCCATTAAGTGTCTTGGGAACCAAAGGGTCCCCTGAGCTGAAAATATTGCATTTCTGCCACGTGATCTTTGGAATCCTATCCAGTAAGGGGAAAAAGGAGAGTGGTGGGGTTTAGTAGGAGGAACTGCTGCTTCAATCCCTTCCTCACTGAAGTGTGTAATATGGATTTATTTTGTAAATATTAAGTGATTTCTGCAAGTTACATGTACAGCATTATTTTTTCTGCATACTGTATGTTACCATAGACATACATAAAGCAAAAATAAAAAAACTACAATTGTACCACAAGCCGAGAGGTGGTAGGGATCAGACTGGAGCTGTAGAGAGTTCTATACCTGACCTTCTCTGGCCTCGCGGACTTCTCTATGGACGTTCTTTTTCTATGCTGTATATTGATTTTTTTTTAAAGCCGCAATCCGTGCTGCTCTTGTTTTTTTTTTAATATTACATCATATTCTTATATTTGACCTTATTTGAAACAAGGGGTCCCCCTTGGTGCTGAACCACTGCACTCCTAGCTACAGTGACTCTGAGACATTTAATTTAGAAATTTCCTTATAAGAATTATTGTCCGGTAGAAATAATCTGGCCACTGAGGATAGCCTCACGCTGGCGGCCAATAGAAAGCTGTGACATCATTGTGAGATGTAGTAATATTGCAGCTTCCGATTGCAAGTACTGTACATGCAAAAGTAAGACAACAAATATCTGAGCAATCAGTGGGGGTCTCTGGAGCTTTCAGCGCTGGGGTTCAGCATTTGAGAGCTCCTTGGTTCATATAAAGTAATAAAAGATACTTAATTACCAGGGGAGCTTGCTGATTTAGCCCTTTCTGACTGAGAAATGTGGGAGATATAATTGATACATAGACATATACAGTAAGGCTATGGGCCTAACCAGGTCAAAATCTTCTGTATACAAAAGGATTTTTAATTGAAAGTCATAAATTGCGGGAAGAAATGACAACTTACCCTTCACCTGGCCTTTCGTTCTTGAGGTTAAAGTGTGCTGCTTAGTTATCACTGAACTAAATAAATCTGAAAAAATGATCCCTGATGAAGCTGTATAATTTATAGAAACGCTGGTACCTGCTGGAAAATGGGTATTAATCAATTAGTCTCACCCTTTTGGACCTGCAAGGCCCTCAATATGATACTCTGTAATATTGCCCAATTTCCCAGGAGCCAAACTCAAACACAGAGAAGTGTCTCTGTCTCGCAGCTCCATGCATCAACGTATAACGTTTCATAGCTGTAATTTTGCGTAATCGGACATTTGGGCGCAGCCGCCTTGCGGCGCCCAAGTCTCTGCCGGCATTTGGCCGCCAAGGGACTTACGCCGCAGCCACTCCGCCGCTTGGCCAATAAGGTAAGTTAATTGAAGGGGTTTTGGCGGTTAGGGTAGGGGGTTAAGGATAGGGGATTAGGGTATGGGGTTAGGTTTTTAGGGTAGGGGATTAGGGTAAGGGGTTTTAGAGTAGGGAATTAGGGTAAGGGGTTTTAGAGTAGGGAATTGGGGTAGGGGGTTAAAGATTTTAGGGTATAGGGTTGGGTTAGTATTAGTTTTTTAGGGTAAGGTTCGGTGCTTACAGTACCTTGGTGGTTGAGTGCCAGGCGGAAAGATGTCCCTATGACAAGGTAAGTGGCGGCTAGACACCGGCAGAGATTTGGTCATAGCAAAATGGCCACGTCTAAATGTCCAAGACCACTAATTTTGAACTATGTACCAGTTTGTGATTTGTGGGTGTCATTAGCACATATAATTAAATGTATTTATGTGCACCACATTTGTCCGTTTCCTTGTGCCAAAAATCTGATGTGGCCCAACGTCTGCTCCATATATAAGAAACTCACATTATTTAACAAGCTCTTTACACTTGAGGTGAATGTGAGTAAATATGGCACATAAAGACCTATTCCCCTGCTTAAAACACCCAGGAACCTGTTTGTGTGATAATAGGCACACGCAAATGACTAATTTGGTATCTAATATTCATATTTCAAGTTATTCTCTCCCCACCAATGACAAAGGCAAAGCTGCACATAAAAAGATGTATCATGAAAAACTCAAAAGTCAGAAAGCGCCTGATATTGAGCAGGGATAAATGGTGTTATTTGTTAAAAACCCTAAACGCTTCCATTGCCCCCTCTCCCCCCCAAGTACTGGTTTGTTGGGGGAACATATCTCCCGCACTGCAATCTCCTGTTGGTAATACAGCAGCAATCAATGTCAGGCTCAAGCAGTGGGATAGAAGGAAAGAATGAAATAGCAATGCAGATTGATTTAAAGTTCCAGAAAAAATTATTGCAGAAAAAGTACCATTTATAGACAGATTATAGACACAGCCTCCAAACAAATAGATGCAGGTAGAAGTGAAGTGCAAGAAAAAAAGGAGGAAAATATAGTGTAGTATTGTTATTAGTAAAAAATGTAAAATGGAATGTATTACACTCACAAGTGGACTCTTGTTTACTAGCCTTTTGGTTTTGCAGCAAAAAATTGCCGCCAATTCGTCCTTGAAGAAGCAGCAATCTTTAGCTGCGAAACGCGTAGGAAGGAAAGACAGGAGCGGAGAGTGGTGGCTGATGGCTGGCGACTCGTGAGATCAGCCAGGAGTGCATTCCAGGATACCTTGTGATGTCACGAAGGAGGAACCCGGAAGGGGTGTTACACACAAGCTCTCCGTGAGTGAGCCCATGCCGGTCACACTGTGTACTCTGCCTTTACCAAAGTATTTTGATTATGCGTGAGATAATTCATGGTAGACGATTTTTTAAAATAGAGAACATATTACACTATGATGTGTCTCTTGTGTTTGTGTATCTCTTTTTGAGGTGGGTCTGGAAAGCTGTAATTTGGAGGAGGGGGAGTGGAAAGAAGTGGCTTGGGAGACAGCAGAAATATACAAACTTAGAGGCTAATAAACAAGAGCCCACTTGTGTGTGCAATAAAGTCCACTTTTTTTATTTTTATACTACACTATATTTTTATATTTTTTTTTCTTCCACTTCCCTTCTACCTGCACCCATTTGTTTTGAGACTTTTTATTTGGAAGAATTCTTCGGATTTAGAGGCTCCATCTAGAGCCGTTTTCCCAACCATGGTTCCGCAGCACACTGGGGTTCTGTGAGAGGAGGAAAAGGGTGCTACGGGATTTCCCCAATCTCCCTGGGCCTGGAGTACGCAGGGCAGTTTCTAGGGGACTGGGCAGTTTCCTCCATCCTTATTGGCTGCTGCTGGGTAATGCAGCCAATCAGGAAGCGGTGTCAGGAGCCTGGGGAGTGTGGCCAAGCAGCGGAGGAAGCAGCATGAGCAGTAGAGAGGTCTGCCCTGTTGTGTGTGTGTGTTTTCTATGACTGTCATTGTCCTGTGTCTTCTGTAGCTGACTGTCCTGTTGTTAGGGTGCCTCAGCAACTAAGCACTATAATTAGGGGGGTTCAAGAGAAAAAAGGTTGGGAATCACCGATTTAGACAGTAGGGAAAGCTGATAGTTCTATTACATTGTATTTGTACTGTATACAATATATGTTTCACATATTTATATGCTTGTGATTTCCCTTTTAAGTCACATTACCTTTGCTTGGCGCCCTAGGTATTTTGTGCTTTTAGAGTATACACAGCTGTGATAAATCAGCATTGCTTCAAGTCATAGTAGACCAAGAAGGGCTATCCCCCCACACACTAAACATACGTTTTGGCTCTCAAGTTAAAGTAAATTAACTTGACCATAATGATTACGATTATTTTACCTTAAAGCAGCAGCCCATGGTGCTCTTTTTATTTATTTTTATTTGACAATTTCTTTATACTCCCTCAGCCAGGGGGGCTCACTGAAACGGACCTGCAGTCCTCCAGCCTCCAGTGGCCCTCTCGTTCTTGAGATATATGGGTAAATACAGCAGAGAGGAAATGCCTGCTGGATTTCGCCTCACTCTGCCTGCAGTTAGAAAGCCCCAACATCATTGGTAGAAGATTGTAATGTAGGGATTACAGAATGCTGGCACAAGCAGAATGGGAAGAAATGCTTTTTATTACTTACATATTTAAAACCTTTATGCATGCCAGCCTAAAGCAAAACCACGCCAATTGGCTTCTTCCGCTTCCACAGTTTTAAGACGTACAGTACTGTAGTGTAATTATTTGATTTACTGTTGGGTATCAGTAGATGCTAAATGCTTACTGTACTGTATCTTCCATAGTATTATTCATTTGATAGAAACTTCTCAAGTTGTATTCGTCCTCAATAATTAACTGTGAACAAATGGACAAGTCATTGACTTTGTGATAAAAAGCCCAATGCTTACAATTAGCGAAGTTGGGGAAAGGAAGAGGCAAGTCCCCCTGACAGATGGGGGAGATACTTACTCGAACTAAGAGATCCCAAGATGCAGGCCCACCCCAATATATCCGCAGTAAGGCATTTAGTAGAAGACACGTTGACCTCCAATATCTCTGCATTTTTAAATAATAGGAAAGGAAATGGACAGCATACAGGGTAATCAGTGAATAAGGGCAGTGAAAATATCCGGAGCTTCATTCCGTATCTGTACCGAGGGGATACCCAGTAATAAAGCCAGTGGTCCTGTTCTATAATACCCACAAGTTAAGATAATTGTAAAAGAACACCTGCCCAGTGGGTACTGCAGTATTAAATATATGTTGTCTATTTTTTTTAAATACTCAGATTTTCCCAATCTGAATGCACAATATAACTCAGCACGCATAACATTTAACTTCAGGAACTTTATCACAAAACCATAAAACACAACTAATACCAGGGAAGGCAAACTAGAGTGTAAACTCTTAAAGGAGCAAAACATTCAAAATCCTATGTGTTTTATTTTAAATAAATCAGTTCTTTAGTATTAGATAATAATTCCTGTATTTGTTTTGCTTTGTTTTCAAACACTTAGGGGCTTATGCAGAGAAGAACGTTATTTAATGTGAAAACGGCAGGAAAATAGCCACAGAATTGGAGTAAGTTATGGGCGTACGCTGAAAGCTGCGTTACCTCTTTTTTCTGATGAGATTCAAAATTGCCAAGTTTTTCTGGCTAGATTGAACTCACTATAATATAGGGCAGAATGGCGAGTTGCAGTGCATCTATGCTACCTGCATACCACCCTATTTTAACATGGCGAATTTACCAATCTCGCCACGTGTTTGGCAATTTTTAAAGTAAAGAAACCTGCTGTGGCGAATTTTATGAATCTCTCCATGTTCTCTGCAGGACAAGCTTCTCTGGTGCGTATTTTCGCCAAAAGATGGCGCTATTTTCCTTCTCTATCCTCTCTGCATAAGCCCATTAGTGCCATTTTTAATTGAGTTTTAATGTACTAGGCATCCTTTGGTTTCTATAGCGGGATCTGGCATACCTCATTTGATCCCTGACCTCTCCCCAGCAGTGAAATAGAATTTTCAACAAATTATCACAAACAGGAAAGTGTTGCAGTGTTCCCAGCAGGAGCCTGGATTTCAGTTGAAAGTGTAACAAGTAATATAAGGATATATTGTAGCTGTTGCATTTCATTGACAGGATTGATTCAGCAGCAGCCATTTGTTTAGCCCCAAGAGCAGGACATTCACCAATCAATCTAAGGAGAACGAATCGATCGGCAACTTAGGTCATTCATTTTCATTAAAGGTAATCAAATGCTGCATACAGATACAGCCTGTTGGTTTCTCCGGCTCGCCACGCGGCATCCTCGAGGAATCCTCTCCCACGTCGCGACATTCCTGCGGCCAGCCTTAATGGCCCATCGGTTTAACACCGCGGGGGTCCCTGCATTTGAATGGGACTCCCTGCATTTGAATGGGACTCCCTGCATTTGAATGAGACTCGCGCTGTGTGAATCACACCGGGTTCCACCTGTCTGTAAGAGACGCGCAGTCAGAGATAGACAATCAGTCACCCTACCTGCGCGCCTCTAACAGGCGATCGCGGGGGTTTCATTTTATTTTAATAATACAGTATTGTAGCACGGGGTCTCTGGAGCTGAACCACATTGATTTCAGGTCTGGGGACAGCCTGCTTCCTGAGTTACAAGCTATTTTTTGGGGGGTACATAAAGTATGCAGATTTCTATTTGTATATGTTATGTAAGCACTGTATGCGTTAGACATTACCATACAAGAAATGATGATGCAATAAGTGCATCAAATATAAAATCGGACAATAGGAAAAGGAATTGCTGCCCCAAAGAACTTACAATGGCATATATGGAGATCTACACAGACAGGGGTTGGCAGTGCCAATGTGGGCGCGGGGGAAAGTGGTCATGGATCCAGCCATTTAAATTCGTAATTCTGGTGGGGTTTATGATTATAAAAACACCACCAAAAATAAGCACACGTGAAAATCTCTTTAACACAAGAAGATTAGGTTTTGTGGGTAATATGGGGCATATTCAATAGATCAAGTATGAGTCTGTCATCCAGACCATCCTAATGCACCAACAGTGTTCATTGAATTCACCATGACAATTTTCAATACTCACTTCTCCTATAGTAATTGTGTTCTCCATGAGCTCTATTAAGTGACTTTCCTCTGTGAAGCATGACATTCAGTAGGAATTGCACGCTGTCTTCTACATTAGTGAGCCTACAAAAGAGCCCTAGAACCGACCGAAATGTCTATTAATTGCAATACTAGTACTATATCCATTCCAGCCTACGCCTGCGGGAAACATCCTGCTATAATCCTGTTATTCTGTAATGCAATGAAAAGGTTTCTAACAATTTTCTTACAATGACTGAGATGCATCTATACAATTATGAAGGCTATTTATAACAGCTCATTATAACTGTCAATGATTTACTTGCATTGTATTTCTTTACTCACAAGTTTAGTTGCTCTGCTAGAGAATCAATAAGAATGACCTTTCACCAATGTCAGGCATATAGATCTACATTAGATGATACGTCTCGTTTGATTGCTTTGTAAGTGAGTAAAGCAAATACACACTGCGGTGGGCTACCAGGTGAAGCAAATATGTGACTTTAAAATCATTTCATAGTAATGTACTGGTTAAAGTTTAACTGTAAGAGATACACGGGGGAATAGTTTCATACTCATTATTTTCACATTTATGTTGGGAAGTGTTTAGCTGGGAAAGAGTCGCTGGCACCCGGGCATAATATGGCTTTGCCTCCTGATGGAAATACACCTACTGTATACTCAGAGTAGCAATACAGTATGTGGTTCTGTGTAAACATTTTCCGAGGTGCGTTCTGATTAGTTGATGGTGCCAGTTTTGGCCTTTGTGTGGATTATGGGAGTATTAGAGCAGGGAGGTACGGTAGATGAAAATCTTACTTGATCTGATCACTGGAAACAGTATAAAAACCTCAAGGCGCTTTTCCTCGATTTTATGAATATCGTCACCCAAATGGTTATGAAGAGTGAAGGGATACACATAAACAACAAACTACTGTACTTACAGATCAATGGCAATGGTAGTAAAAAAAAGAATGCACTTATTTTAAATGTTTGCATCTTTTATTCTAATCTAATTTGCATCTTCCCCCCTTGCAGGATTAGAGATCAATTTCTGTAACAAACCATTGAAATCTCACTATGTACAGCCCAATCCACTAAACAAATAACTATTCAGCATAAAAGCAAGGTTGATAAGTATGTTGCACTGTTTCTGCTACACTGCTAAGTAATCATTGGCGACAGTAATAATAATAATTGAAAAACGTGTTGTATAGTGCTGACAGTGTACACAGTGCTGTACATAGCATTTTGAAGGCACAGTGAATCCCTGTCCTGTAGAATTGACAATGTTTGATTCCTGAGGTGCAGGAAGATAAAGGGACTTGTCCAAGATCCCTGCTTTAAACTCAGTGACATTATTTTTTAGTCCGTGCCTTACCTCACTGAGCTACTCCTTCAACACAGTAAGTGGTCAATATGAGGTGCTCAAGTGACTCCTCGTGACAACAGGGACACTGATTAGCCTATAAATAAACATGCATTACACTTCTTACATTAGTTGAAGTCAAAGGGTATTTTCTGTTTCAACATAAAAACAATCTTCCAAATACAATCCGAAAATAAAATGCTGTGCCTTTCTAGCATTGGGTAACGCTTCATTTTAGCTTTAGCACATATGTGTATGCAGAAACAATGCCTGCTAGGCAATTGTAAGATGCATTATATTTTAATACCTTATCTGATCTCAAGTTTAGTAAAACAAAATACACAATATAATGTTTGTTAGGTGCCTTGTTAAAGGTGCTAGGAATGAAACAGTCTTGACTCTTCAGTGTGGGAGTTTTACGCAATATATATCATTTCCATTCTTGAATGGCCAGCAGGCAAAAACCTACCGTAGGTCACCAAAACAGGGCTCTTCTAATCGTTAAATAACTTCTTACCATTATGTCATAAATAATTGTTGTAATTGAGGCCACTACTTCTGAACGCTCATAAGGCAACGACCAATTCACAAACATTTTAATTTGTCAACTTTATATAAGCAAGGGTAGCAGAAATGTAGTTTACTTGTTGACATGATTGCATCATTGTGGGGAGCGACTTTACCTGCTTTAATTGACAGATATACCAGCCACACGAAGGTGCAGTTTGGGGCCTTATTCAATGCGCAGTCTCACACTGGCTCAGGAACCCACTATACTGCTTGTAAGCCACCATTACATATTTTTGGGGGTGAACCACTTGGAGGCACCTCACGAACCCTTAGGCCTTCTCGAATCCCTGTTGGGAATCACTGCTCCACGGGTAATTTACTACTGTATGTTATTTTGATGAAGCAGTTTTTACAGAATTTATATGACATGGAAATAACAACGAAATGTCACAGAATAGTCTTGTTCGTTAGTTTTAGAACAAAACACGGGTTTATTATATGCAAAAACAATGTCCGTTGTTTATTGCATTAGCATAGGCTTAATTTCACGTTGGCACAACCTTGCGTTAGCTTAAAAAAAAAAAGCATGGCATAAATCATGTCTTCCTAAAATTGGCATTACTCCCATTCAGACCCTAACATATAGGTTTCTCCTCTCCAGCAAACCCCATATTTCAGGGTCTGGTTGGGAGTAACGCCACCTTTAGGTATATACTTAATGTTACGTTAGATATCTGCATTAATCTTAAAGCAGCAATACAACACTGCCCCCCTTTATTTTCTTCTTATTTTTTATATGTAAAGCATGTGATAATGTATAATTTTACATTCGTACCTAAGCTGTCAATCGTTTGGTGTTCTAAATCTGTAAAAATCCTGATTGCGTGCCTAACAAAATGGCCACCTTCTAACTTTGTGCTGCAATCTGAAATGCTGTAAGCTGTTTTGTAATATTATATTACTAAATGTACAACATTATTGTTACAGCTTTCAAAGTAATAGACAGACTGATGTTTGCGATACAGCAACAGATCTGTTTGTGATACTTTGTTGCCACAGGCCAGAGTAAACAGTAACAGAGAAAATACAATTAATCTAATAGGTTAATTGTATACAGAAAATATATATAATAGTAACCTCTGTTACTAGGTAAAACAAAAACCACTTGTCTTCTTAAACAAATTGGTAATGAGTCTTACAGGTTGTATGTTTACTACCCGCTCTACATTCCTTATACTGTAGTTACATTTAAAATCCATGTCACTACAGGTAGCATAATAGATCTCTTACCTCTAGAATTTGGGGTTTAACACATCTCTCAATTTTTTTTGTATGTATAATAGAATTTATATAGCACTAACGGTGTACACAGCGCTTTACAAAATTACAACACAAGGTAAATAAATGGCAAACCATGATGAAGTGCAACAGGATTGTGTGCGTGCATATGTTAGAAAAGATGTATTGTAATACACTTTAAACATGTTTGTGGTGAAGGTTGTAATATATTTTATTGGTCCAAGATTTAGGAGCCTCTGAGATTTTTTTGGACAGTACAAGAGATTTAGACATTATCCTATCCTTGGATACATAGCGATCCATCCCCAATGGCCACTACACTCTCATACTGCGTACCCTACACATATTCTATGGCCTCCACATGCTTGAAGACTTAGGCCTGGGACCCGCTGCGCTCGTTGGCGCGGGCAGCAATGTAGCGAGTTCCCCACCAGCAGGGGAATCCTCGCGAGCCGGTCCTGGTCCCCCCTGGCGGCACAGCTGACTACACGCTGTGGCGCGTCAGCCGCTAGGAGACACCACAGAATGGTGTTTCCTAGCGTTGACGCGTCACGTGGTGTGGCTGTGAGCCAATGGGGAGGGGAGGCTGCGGGAGGAGGAGAGGCTTCGGGGAGCGGGGAGGAGTGTGGAGTGAAAGCAGCGTGAGTGCCTCTCTGTGTGTGTGTCTGAGTGCGTGCGTGCCTGCCTGTGTGTGTGTATGTGTGTGCCTGTCTGTGTGCGTGCCTGTCTCTGTCTGTGTGTGTGTGTATGAGTGCGTGCGTGCCTGTCTCTGTCTGTGTGTGTGTGTGTGTGTGTGTGTGTGTGTATGAGTGCGTGAGTGCCTGCCTGCGTGTGTGTGTGTGTGTGTGTGTGTGTGTGTGTGTGTGTGTGTGTGTGTGTGTATGTATGTATGAGTGCCTGCGTGTGTGTGGTTTTTTTACTTACCTGCAGCCCGTGGCAGCCCGTGGAGGGAGGGGGGGGAAGAGTAGCGGGTCCCTCCGCTCAAGCCACGCCCCCCCCTCCCTGTCAATCCTCCCACTCCCGCCCACCTCCTGCTCCGGCCCCTCACGTCATGGCCGCGCCCCCTCACGTCATGGCCGCGCCCCCCCCCCCGACCCGTTTGGCCACGCCCCCCCCGCTCCGAGAAAAGTAGCCTGTAGACCGCAGATCGCGGTACAGCGAGTTGCACGCGCCGCCGGCAAGCAAGCCAGCCGTGCGGACGCGTGCAACGGGACCTTAGCCTAAGGGTCAGGTCCACAAAGCTCAGTTAATACAGTCCTCTGATGTCACTATATTGCACATTGAGGCATTATCACTGAGATTGATCTGTTCATAGCTATGAGTTGCTCGCCGTGATTGCGAATGAAAGCATAAAGCTGGGTTTTCGAGATGACATACACAATGCTGATGTATTTAGCAACTTCTTCTTAATGGAAATTTAATTTATTAGAGTCACATACTGTAGTAATGGAGGGTGAACATGAAAAGGCTGTGATCCTTTTAAAATGAAGCACTGATTCAGTGAAGAGCTTACGGGGCAGTTGTGGATCATTTGTGACATTGTTTTTTTCCCCCAACAAAACTGAGTAAAAATGTCTGTTTTTGTTCTCTAGCTTGTAGTGTTTATGCAACTGTCTCCATTCTGCCCGACCTGAGCATATACATTTACTGTATAAGCAGACCTCGATGAAAGTATATCATTTTGCAGGCAGCCCAATGACACTTGAAGGAGAAATCTGTCTATATATATATATATATATATATATATATATATACAGTATATATTTATTTATTTTAAAACATTTTTGTTAAGATACTGTACAGATGATACACCCATGTTATACATTATCACAATGCCAATCCAAACTCAAGTAAGACCTCAAAATTGGGGCTTATTCTGTAAATTGCTCTAGTGCCAATCCGGCAGTACCGCACAGAATACCCTATTGAAGTCAATGGGGCTTTCAGTGCAATATTGCCAGATCAGCGCTGTTGCAGCTCCCAGAATAAGCTAGATTCAGTGTAAGCTGCGTTACTACAGCAAGCCTGACATCAGTGGGGCATTCTGTGTGATAGCGCCAGATCTGTGCATAGTTTACAGAATAAACCCTGATGCTGATGTTTGCCAGGGCTCTGTTGTTGTTTCTTCTCTTTTTACCACTTCCCTGGGCAAATTAAAAAATATTGTTTGATTTTCACCTTCAATTCTATCCTGATGACACCAAAATGTATCTGTCTTCTTCTGAGCTCTCTCTCTCTTATCTCCAGACTCGTGTCACTATTTATCTTTCTGCTATTTCCTCGTGGATTTCCCACCAATTTTAACCCTGTAACTGACTTCTCCCTGATAACTCACTCAATAAAAAAAAATACACAATATAATGTTTGTTAGGTGTCTTGTTAAAGGTGTTAGGAATGAAACAGTCTTGACTCTTCAGTGTGGGAGTTTTACGCAATATATATCATTTCCATTCTTGAATGGCCAGCAGGCAAAAACCTACCAAAGGTCAACAAGACAGGGCTCTTCTAATCGTTAAATAACTTCTTACCATTATGTCATAAATAATTGTTGTAATTGAGGCCACTACTTCTGAACGCTCATAAGGCAACGACCAATTCACAAACATTTTAATTTGTCAACTTTATATAAGCAAGGGTAGCAGAAATGTAGTTTTCTTGTTGACATGATTGCATCATTGTGGGGAGCGACTTTACCTGATTTAATTGACAGATATACCAGCCACACTAAGGTGCAGTTTGGGGCCTTATTCAATGTGCAATCTCACACTGGCTCAGGAACACACTATACTGCTTGTAATCCACCATTACATATTTTTGGGGTGAACCACTTGGAGGCACCTCACGAACCCTTAGGCCTTCTCGAATCCCTGTTGGGAATCACTGCTCCATGGGTAATTTACTACTGTATGTTATTTTGATGAAGCAGTTTTTACAGAATTTATATGACATGGAAATAACAACGAAATGTCACAGAATAGTCTTGTTCGTTAGTTTTAGAACAAAACACGGGTTTATTATATGCAAAAAACAATGTCCGTTGTTTATTGCATTAGCATAGGCTTCATTTCACGTTGGCACAACCTTGCGTTAGCTTAAAAAAAAAAAAAAGCATGGCATAAATCATGTCTTCCTAAAAGTGGCATTACTCCCATTCAGACCCTAACATATAGGTTTCTACTCTCCAGCAAACCCCATATTTCAGGGTCTGGTTGGGAGTAACACCACCTTTAGGTATATACTTAATGTTACGTTAGATATCTGCATTAATCTTAAAGCAGCAATACAACACTGCCCCCCTTTATTTTCTTCTTATTTTTTATATGTAAAGCATGTGATAATGTATAATTTTACATTCGTACCTAAGCTGTCAATCGTTTGGTGTTCTAAATCTGTAAAAATCCTGATTGCGTGCCTAACAAAATGGCCACCTTCTAACTTTGTGCTGCAATCTGAAATGCTGTAAGCTGATTTGTAATATTATATTACTAAATGTACCACATTATTGTTACAGCTTTCAAAGTAATAGACAGACTGATGTTTGCGATACAGCAACATATCTGTTTGTGATACTTTGTTGCCACAGGCCAGAGTAAACAGTAACAGAGAAAATACAATTAATCTAATAGGTTAATTGTATACAGAAAATATATATAATAGTAACCCCTGTTACTAGGTAAAACAAAAACCACTTGTCTTCTTAAACAAATTGGTAATGAGTCTTACAGGTTGTATGTTTACTATCCGCTCTACATTCCTTATACTGTAGTTACATTTAAAATCCATGTCACTACAGGTAGCATAATAGATCTCTTACCTCTAGAATTTGGGGTTTAACACATCTCTCAATTTTTTTTGTATGTATAATAGTATTTATATAGCTTTACAAAATTACAACACAAGGTAAATAAATGGCAAACCACAAGGTAAATAAATGGCAAACCATGATGAAGTGCAACAGGATTGTGTGCGTGCATATGTTAGAAAAGATGTATTGTAATGCACTTTAAACATGTTTGTGGTGAAGGTTGTAATATATTTTATTGGTCCAAGATTTAGGAGCCTCTGAGATTTTTTTGGACAGTACAAGAGATTTAGACATTATCCTATCCTTGGATACATAGCGATCCATCCCCAATGGCCACTACACTCTCATACTGTGTACCCTACAAATATTCTATGGCCTCCACATGCTTGAAGACTAAGGGTCAGGTCCACAAAGCTCAGTTAATACAGTCCTCTGATGTCACTATATTGCACATTGAGGCATTAACACTGAGATTGATCTGTTCATAGCTATGAGTTGCTCGCCGTGATTGCGAATGAAAGCATAAAGCTGGGCTTTCGAGATGACATACACAATGCTGATGTATTTAGCAACTTCTTCCAAATGGAAATTTAATTTATTAGAGTCACATACTGTAGTAATGGAGGGTGAACATGAAAAGGCTGTGATCCTTTTAAAAGGAAGCACTGATTCAGTGAAGAGCTTACGGGGCAGTTGTGGATCATTTGTGACATTGTTTTTTCCCCCCAACAAAACTGAGTAAAAATGTCTGTTTTTGTTCTCTAGCTTGTAGTGTTTATGCAACTGTCTCCATTCTGCCCGACCTGAGCATATACATTTACTGTATAAGCAGACCTCGATGAAAGCATATAATTTTGCAGGCAGCCCAATGACACTTGAAGGAGAAATCTGTCTATATATATATATATATACAGTGGTTGACAAATCACCAAAAAATCAACTCGCCACACAAAAAAATCTACTCGCCACCTAGTACCAAACGTGTGCTGCTTGGGCCAATATTTACTCGCCCGGGGGTTAAATCCACTCGCCCGGGGTGAGCAAATGTATAGGTTTGTCGAACACTGTATATATATATATTTATTTATTTTTAAACATTTTTGTTAAGATACTGTACAGATGATACACCCGTGTTATACATTATCACAATGCCAATCCAAAAACAATTAAGACCTCAAAATTGGGGCTTATTCTGTAATTTGCTCTAGTGCCAATCCGGCACTACCGCACAGAATACCCTATTGACGTCAATGGGGCTTTCAGTGCAATATTGCCAGATCAGCGCTGTTGCAGCTCCCAGAATAAGCTAGATTCAGTGTAAGCTGCATTACTACAGCAAGCCTGACATCAGTGGGGCATTCTGTGTGATAGCGCCAGATCTGTGCATAGTTTACAGAATAAACCCTGATGCTGAGGTTTGCCAGGGCTCTGTTGTTGTTTCTTCTCTTTTTACCACTTCCCTGGGCAAATTAAAAAATATTGTTTAATTTTCACCTTCAATTCTATCCTGATGACACCAAAATGTATCTGTCTTCTTCTGAGCTCTCTCTCTCTCTCTTATCTCCAGACTCGTGTCACTGTTTATCTTTCTGCTATTTCCTCGTGGATTTCCCACCAATTTTAACCCTGTAACTGACTTCTCGCTGATAACTCACTAAATAATTCTACTATCCTCCTAATTCCACCAGGCAAATATCTAGGCGTCATACAGTACTTAATTCCTCTCTTCGTTTTACCTCACATGTGGTACTGTACCTCATCAATATCTGCCTCTTCCACCATACAAATTTCTAAAATATGCCCTTTTGTCGCCATGCAATCCACCAAAAGTCTTATTCATGCTCTTTTATTATCCCAACTGGATCACTGTAACCTGCTCTTAGTTGTTCTCTACCTCTTGACTGTTCACCTCCAATCCATCATAATGCTGCTGACAGACTCATGTACTGCACCAACCATTGTCTGCTGCTTCACTGTGAAAATCCTGCACTGTCTACTTATGCCCATCAGCAGTGGTTGACAAATCACCAAAAAATCTACTCGCCACACAAAAAAATCTACTCGCCACCTAGTACCAAACGTGTGCTGCTTGGGCCAATATTTACTCGCCCGGGGGTTAAATCCACTCGCCCGGGGCGAGCAAATGTATAGGTTTGTCGAACACTGCCCATCAGAATAAAATACAAGATTCTGGTTCTCACCTACACAGTGCTCAATGTCACAACCCCTCTCTACAATTCCAATCTTATCCCAAAGTGCTCTGCCACATGAACATCTCTTCTTGGCTCATGACCTATGGCTTTCCTGTGCACTCATTTCTGCTTCAAAGACTTGTTCAGGGCTGCACCCCAGCTGTGAAACTCTCTAGTCCACCCTATCAGACTTACTTCCACCATTTACACTTTCAAAAGTTCCCTCTACACCCACCTCTTTAAAAAGGCCTACCCATTACCCTCCTAATAAGGTTAATATCACTCGAGATGTCCTTTTAACCCCACCTATACACATGTCTTCAGTCTCCCAAGCAGGTGGATAGCTGCATTAAAACTACAGGTGTTTGAATGAAGGTTTTTGAAGTGAAACTTCTTTGCTAGCTCCTACAAAGTTTTGATGGGAAAATCTGTTTTGTTGTCATGAAAAAACGTGACAGAAGTGACGTCACGCTAATTATAGTCGCGCGCATGCGCATGGAGGTTGTAGGCAGGGTATGCACAGAAGAGGAGGTTGTAAACCATGTCGCGCATGCGCAGAAGCCCATATTTTTCTTCCCCTCCGCATGTGCAGTAAGGGCACAGCCGAAGCTGCGCGCGTACGCATGACCATCCGGCACCGCACGCGTGCGCAGGACTCCAGAACTCAGCAGCAACTTCCATGATCAGCCGTTGGACCCCTTCCTATGCCCACCCCGAACTCAATGCTCACAGGTGGGTCCCCTCCCTTCTCAACAGAAAGGTCACTGGCACAACCCTTCCCAATGCTATACACAATAACTCACACACACAAAGTCACACACACACAGTCACAGTCACACACAGTCACAGTCACACACACGCAAACACAGTCACACACGCAAACACAGTCACACACGCAAACACAGTCACACACGCAAACACAGTCACACACGCAAACACAGTCACACACACACTGTCACACACACACCATCACCAACACACACACAGTCATACATACAGACACACACACAGACACACACAATCACACACATAGTCGCACACACACCATCACCAACACACACAGTCAGTCACACAGTCCTTAACATACACACACAGTCACACACACTCACACACAGAGAAACACACAAGGAATTCACAGTTAGTATAAATATACACGTGCAAATAGCTAAAACAGGGGGTCGGGTACCGAGCATGCACGTTCTAAGTCAAACTTCTTTGCATTTTCTCACTGAAATGGTGATGTTTTTAATTAAAAATCAAAACACAATCACAAATACAATTTCTGTGACAAAACAGTGACAAAAGACAAGGAAGTTTCACTTAAAATGCACACATTTGTTCACATGCACACACCCATTTTTTTTTTTATTTTTTTTTTTAAAGGATACATAAACTCCCCATCAGTTTTCTATAATACTAGCCTGGAGAAATCTGCTTGTACAGTATATTTATATATATATTTGAATAACTTTTATTAAAGATGCTGTTCCTTCTCAGAGAAGTACGTAACAGCAATGAGACCTAAGTGATTAGGAATGGAGAGTATTGACTGGGACAAAAATGACATATGCTGCCAATCCCTGGTGCTTCCTCTGTGGAAATACATTTTTGATGGGGAAACATACTATCTGGTGTTCTGAATAGCCCTTTAATCCATTTGGTTTGCATTCATTAAACTTGAATGCCGTCTTTTACTTTTTGTAAGTGATGTTGATTTAGTTTCAGAGTTAAGTAAATTACTTTTGAAGAATGTATTTTTATATCCAGGTACATGCTGATGTACAAACGGATATGCATGCATACATTTATATGATTGATTAATGAGTCAATTAGGTCTAGATAAGATACCAAGCAAATCAGCTGCTGCATATTTACTTTTCCATGTTAAACAAATGGCTTTTTGAGGTCAGGTATTGCTGCTTGCAGCGATAAATGAATCCTGATCAGCTATTAAAGTGAGCGATTAAATTTCAGTTTTATATCAAATATGTAGCAGATACAGGGGAGCGCTACTGCCTCTCAATGTATCCAGGCTAATAGAACATAAAGTTACTAAACTGAAGATATATTAAATGGTAGCCCTCTGTATATAAATACAGTACTGTATGTATCAGTTGCGCAGAGAAGCGGACGATACTATAAAAACCATAATGTAGAGTTGTTCTTCCAATGCCAGCATCTCACAGCATACTGTATGATGTTAGAATAGGTCTCCTCTTCCCACGGCGGCAGATCTCCGAAAAGAGGAAGCAAAAGACCAATAGTGCAGATCGTAGGTTTTATGGTACAGAAATTAGACAATTAATAGAGTATGCACTCACACTTTCTGTGATATTTGAAACATATAACACGCTATTTTACTGACTTTTCCCGGGATCAGTGGAGGTAGGAGCCCTCTTGCCGGAAGGCAGATCTTACCGCCGCTAGATGCGGCTGGACGCCATATTTGAACTCTTGCGTCCGCCTCCAGGTACAGTCCCGCAATCACTCAGCTCAGACTCTGCTTGGATTTGACTCTGTCTCCCCTCTCTCCTCTACCTGACCGGTATAGACTCAACGCGTTTCACATGAAATGCTTCATCAGGAATCTTTGATTACATATCTGTCTATTAACCATTATATACCCTAAACAATTAATCTATTACTTTATTAAAAACATACATGAACCAAATATGGTTATCATGTGTGAAGGATTATGTATAATTTAATAAAAAGCACAGACTGCTTCTGTTTAAGCTGCATTGATACAGTTACTTGATCAATGATTCCCAATTTCTCTTAGCTTGCATTAATACTTCATATGATATAATGAAGGGACTAGACGTGTGAAACTATGCAAAATACAGTCCTAACATTTTTCTTATTTGCTTCCTTGGAAAACATTTCACCAAGCTTCAAAGGGCTAATGATGTAGTAAAATTAATAAGCTTTCAGCAAATATCACACACTGCCACCTTTCAAAGGCAAAACAGACACTGGTGGGTATAAATGAGAGTTGGGGCAGTGTGCACCATGCTGGGAGTGCTTAAGCATAGAAGGTTGCATTGGTGGTTACATTGTTGTTACTGCTGCTGCCTTTGATATTGTGCCAGATGCAGAGGAGGAACAATGTCACACCATTACTGAGGGGAGTAGTGTTGCTGTTGCTTGTGGCTCTGGTGGTTATGACAAGAAAGAGAATGATGAGGGGAACAGGGGGGAATGGGGAGCAGGAGAACACAGTGTCCGGTGGAGGAAACCATTGCACTATATGTAGTGCCACCATCCATAGAGGGAAGAAAGGGGTGCATAATGGGACCACTGTCCTGCGCAGCCACCTGTGCCTTCATCATGGAGAGACCTGGAAATGCCACCACCAGCAATTTGCCTCTAAACAGACCACAGGCTCATTGCTGCCACCACTACCACCTAGGGAAGGTACCACCAAACCTAGGAAGGAACCTCGCTCAGGCAGGCAGTTATCCTCATCTTGAACCAGTGCTATCTCCACATTTCCTATCACCCCTCCCCCCCACCATCAGTAGTACCACCACCACCATCACAGCAGGGTCTTGCAACAGAGACTCTCTAGTAGTTGTAGGAATAGAAGTGGGGTGACTTGGCTGATGCCAGTATTGTCACTGTTGGGCTAAACAGAGCTGTGGCCTCATCAAATGGTTTCAGTAGCCCTCACAGCTACCTGTTCAGATATTATTGGTTGGGCAATAACCTGTATGCCCCATCAATGAGCTTTGAATTCTATCTCCATGATGTACATTAACTGCTTTGTTCTGCAGCTGCCCTAGCATGTACAGTTCAGTTCCACCAGGTGGGTACCTTTGATTTGAGCTTGTAGTGTGGCAGGTTATTAGACTGCTGCAGAAGGCATTATGTGCTGTTTAGAGGTGGCCAAAATGGGCACAGGTTTTTTAGATGCAAATTTTTCCTGCACTCCTCATACCCTCACACTGGATTAAGAAATACATTAGTTACAATCACGTTTAGTACATGGGCAAAGCGGGGAATGTGAACCAGGTTGGCCTGATGTAATGATGCCACTAGTGATGTTCTCTTTAATTTTTTAAAAATCCTTTATTCCTAGCATGACTGCCTCCACCACCACCACTACATCTATCACGTCCCCTTTAACAAGAGGGAGGAAAACACACTTCATTGAAGATCCCTCCCAGGACTCCTCTCCATTTGTATTGGACTTTATGTTTGGTCAGATCTTATTTTTATATTTTGGAGGCGCTGTTTTTTTCTCTACACTTCATGAGTGGTAACAGTCATGTAATTACCTCCACCATCTCCACTAATCCACGTCTGCTGTAAGTTTAACCCTCCTTATATGTGAAGTATCAAGAGCATGGCCTGTACTTCAACAACTTTTTGTAGGTGTGGACAGCCTTGGTGGAAAAATATGCCCTGTTGGATATTTAACAAGAGACAGGGAGGTTTGAGCTTGCTGGGAATCTGTGTTAACCTATGTCTCTGTTGGATATTTAACAGCGAGGCTCAGTGTATTTTAAATTGCTTGTTCTATACAGTACAAAGCTAAAGTGCAGCACATTTACGCAAATTTGCTACTCAGCATAGGGGCCTCATTGTGTGAGCGATAATAGATGTGCTAATGTGGTTTGCGATATTGCATTATTAGACAGCATTAGTCTACCACATGTTTTTCTAATCATGCTAGAGGGCCCCTTTCCACCATATCTATGCTACCCACTGCTTGTAGCAACTCGGGGGCAGTAGGGCCCGGCTTGGAAGGAAGTATGAGGAGCTCCGTTTTTTACATGTTAAGTTTGAGTCGGAGGGCCTCCAGGATGATATACTGTAGCAGAGAGATATTCAGAGACTTTGGTCTGTACAGCGGGTGTAAGGTCAGGGGTTGAAAAGTAAATGTGTGTGTCATCAGCATAAAGGTGATATTTGAAACCAAGAGATATGATAAGGTCACCTAGAGAGAGTATGAAAAGAAAAAAAGAGAAGTCTCGGGACAGACCCCAGAGGTACCCCCACAGAGAGATCGATAGAGGAGGAGGGTTTTTTGCAAATGAGACACTGAAAGTACGATGGGAGAGGTACAGTACTGCTAAGAGCAAATCACGATAGAGCTTTTTTTATGGATACCAAGAGTATGGAGAATGTGAAGAAGAAGAGGGTGGTCCACAGTATCAAACACTGCACATATTGCTTAAGCTCTCTGCAGAGTGTAATGACCTTTGGAGGTCATTAGTTATTTTAGTGAGGGCTGTTTATGTGGAGTGGGCAGTGCAGAAGCCAGATTGTAGAGGATCTAGAAGAGAATAGGGGGTGAGAAAAGGGAGCAAGCGAGTACCAGGTGTTCAAGGAGTTTAGAGGCAAAAGGCAAGAGGGAGACAGGACGATAGTTAGAGAGACAAATACTTTAGGTCAGGGGTGAGCAAACATTTTATACCGAGTCCCTCTTTTCATCCATGTAATTTCTCGGGGCCCCCCCTGCCTGTAATCAAAATCACATGACGTCAGCGCACGTTAGCTGGTTCAGCCAATAAGGGCGAACCAGCATTGTGACGCATCTGCCACGCATCTACAATCTCCTGCAGCCAAGTTCACAAATCGCTTGGGCTGCAGGCGTGCACGCAGGCAGTATACTAGTATTCGATCACTGTTTATTTTATTGTTTGCTGGCATCTGGTAATATTTTTTTCTGGTGCACAAAGGCAATCCATTTGAGGGGGCATTCATCCACCTCTTTGCTACCTCCCTTCCCCCCCCCCTTTTTCCCCTTCCCCTCCCTTTTTTCCTTCTCCCATTTGCTTTCCCCAGTGTCATCCACTCCTACCTACCAGTTTTATGTATTATGTATTTATTCCCATTTTAAATGTTGCCAAGGGATCCCCATAACCAAACTCAAGGGGGGTACTGATGAATCTCCCCTGCTGATCAATACTCCTAAGTGACCCCCCGACCCTCTCTCTCACCTTCCCCCAGTGTCTCTCTCTCACCTTCCCCCAGTGTCTCTCACCTCCCTCCAGTGTCTTTCTCTCTCAGCTTCCCCCAGTGTCTCTCTCTCACCTTCCCCCAGTGTCTCTCTCTCACCTTCCCCCAGTGTCTCTCTCTCACCTTCACCCAGTGTCTCTCTCCTCCCCCAATATGTCTCCCACCTCTCCATGTCTCTCTCTCCCCCTCCCCCCAATATGTCTCCCACCTCTCCATGTCTCTTCCCCTTTCCCCAATATGTCTCCCACCTCTCCGTGTCTCTTTCTCCCTCCCCACAATGTCTCCCACCTCCATGTCTCTCCCCCTTTCCCCATTATGTCTCCCACCTCTATGTCTCTCCCCCTTTCCCCATTATGTCTCCCACCTCTCCATGTCTCTCTTTCTCTACCCCTCCCCCCAATATGTCTCCTACCTCTCCATGTCTCTCTCTCCCCCTCCCCCCAATATGTCTCCCACCTCTCCATGTCTCTCTCCCCCCTCCCATGTCTCCCACCTCTCCATGTCTCTCTTTCTCTCCCCCTCCCCCAATATGTCTCTACAGACTGCCTTTCTCTCTGCTTCTCTGCAAAATCGCCCTGCCGCCTGCGTCCCCCCTAAACAATCTTGCGCGCCCCCCAGTTTGCGCACCTCTGCTGTAGGTTAAAGCTTTCTATTGTTTGAGTAATAGTATTTGTTGTGTGTTTGATGGAGGAGGAAAAGGTGCCAGAGTGGAGGGAGGAGTTGAAAATATGTGTGAGCGTGGAGATTAGAGTAGGAGCAAGAGGTTTGAGGAGATGGGAGGGAATGGGGTCAAGGGTAGAGGGCGACGATGAGATCATTAGCGACACATCCTCCCCTGTGACAGCGGAAAATGAGTTGAGGAAGGCAGGAGGAGAGTTAGAAAGAGGTGTAGATTGTGAGGAGGATACAGAGTGGATGTCTTGAGGTATGGAATCCAACTTTGTCTTTAAATAGCCAGCAAAGTCCTAAGGGGAAATGGAGGAAGAAAAACAGGTATCAGACAGTGGTCTGATTAGAGAGTCAAAGATAGAGAAGAGTCGGTGTGGGTTAGACTTGTGCATTTTGATTTGAGACGGAAGGCACTGTAGGTTTTTTAGCCTGGGAGAGGTCAGAGTTGAAACAAGAAAGGATACATTTGTAGTGAAGGAAGTCTGCGAGAGTGTGAGATTTCCTCCAGAGGTGTTCAGAGGAACGAGTGCAGGAACGCATGCGCATGTGGGAATTTAGCCAGGGTCTGGGGTTAGAAGGGCAAGAACAGCAGAGAGGAAGAGAGGCATGTAGATCAAGAAAGGAGGATGGGGCAGAGTTGTAGTTCTTGACAAGGTTGTCAGTCTGGAGCAGAACTGAGAGAGGAGAGGGAGGAGCGCAAAGTGGAATCAAAAGCTGGTAGGCTAATAGAGCACAAGTCTCTGCAGAAACGAGGGTACAGTAGATGAAGGTGGAGAAGTGAAAATGACATGAGATGGTCAGAGAGAGGCAAGGGGGAAATGGAGAAATCAAAGAGAGAATTTGTCGTTGTGAAAACCAGGTCTAGGTAGTAGCCATCCTTGTGGGTGCTGGTAGCAGTCCAATGGTGAAAGCAAAAATAAGAGAGAGAAAGCGGGAAGCCCAAGGGAGAGAACAATCATCAATATGGCAATTGAAGTCCCCAAGTAGAGGAACAGGGGAGTCTGAGGAGAGAAAGAAAGTGAGCCAGGATTCAAAGTGATAGAGAAAGACAGAAGAGGGATGAGTAGAGGTAGGTGGGCGATAGTTGATACATCTATCTACATTAAGAGCAAGAGGAGAAAATAACTGAATGGTTTGAGCCTAAAGGAGGGAAAGGAAAGAGAGGGAGGAATAGGAACAGTTCAGTAAAGGCAGATAGAGGAGAGTAGGAGCCCCACGCCTTCACCCCTGCCATCAGGGCACAAAGTGTGGGAGAAAGAAAGGCCACCATAAGAGTCATCAGCTTCCAGTGCAGACTCAGACTGAGTGAGCCAAGTGCCTGTTATAGCAAAGAGGTGCAGAGCATGAGATAAAAAGAAGTCATGCAGGAGAGGAACTTGTTGGAAAGGGAGCGGGCCTTCCAAGGTTCACAGGATAAATGTAGAAAGGAGGGAGTTTGCCGAGGGCAATCATAGGCATTGGTAGTGGGAGCACAAAAGGGCAAGCTCTGCAGATTTGCACTCGTGACGTGAAAGAAGAATGATTTAAAACTTAGATTTTAATGGTATAACTCTAAAATAAATTGTCACAGAAAAGACAAACGAGACACACTTGGTAAAATAGTCCAGGATTGGTCTGAGCTGGGAACTATGGAGTTAATACTAGAGGTATGACACTGGAGCCGGATGAGATTTAGTATCTGCTATGTAGCTCTTGGTCAGTGACCTTAGTGCCCGGTCACAATGTGTCGTATAATTGTACCATAGTTGTTTGGGATAGTTAGGGTGTTTTTGTTTGTAATGTAACTTTTGTTGCCTATCGAAGATTGGAGTTTCTGAGCTCTTGCAATTTGTTAATTGGTAGAGTGGTCCTTTGCTTGTAGAATCATTATTTCAGTCTTATCAGAGTTAAGTTGAAGTAGGTTAGAAGTCATCCATTCATGAATCTCATTAAGACATTGAGTAAGCTAACCGTCTTGTTCCTTATGATTATTGTATGCTACACTGTATACCTGAGTGACATCGGCATAAAGATGGAATCTATGTCCTCTTGTTTTAATGAGGCCTGCCAAAGGTTTAATTCAGATTTTGAACAGGAAATCAATGAGTCTTGTGGTACTCCACATGTAACCGTGGTATATGGTGCCATATGTTGCTCCATATGGGTGGATTGCGTGCCGTCTTTCAACAATGAGATGATCCAATCAAGGCCATCCACTTCCTTCATGCTAGTTGCGATCATGTTATGATTAAGAGTGTCAAATGAGCCAGCAGATTGAGACGTATGAGGACCATGTCATGTCCTTTATCAAGTAAGTGTAGTATATCATCCCATATAGTGAAGAGGGACGATTCAGTGTCATGTTGGGGTCTGAATCCTGACTGGGTATCATCCAGTATATTATGAGTTTCAAGGTGGCATTGCAGTTGGTAAGCAATGTTTTTCTCGATTATTCTCGCAAGGAATTAAATACTTTCTATGGGTCGTACTTGGCAGAATTTTCAGGGTTGAGGGAGGTTATGTGATGGCCTGCTTAAGGCTGGTCAGGACAATTCCTTGCTTAAGGGATGTATCAATGATGGTGTGGACAGGATTAATCAAGATGGGGTGGCATTCTTGTTGTAGACTTGAGGGGCAAGGGTCCAATTTACAGTTAGAGGGCCTGATTTTACCAATGATATTGGTAACGTCTTCAGTGGATGGTGTAATAAAGTGAGTAAATAGATGAGTGGAGTTATGGTGAGTGAAGGGCGATTTAAGGGTAAATGAAGTAAAACGATCAGTCCATGATAACGTAGTATTAGAGTAAGGGGTGTTGATATCGATTTTGTGGTCGAGGATGTGTCCAAGGTCATAAGTTTTTTCATTACCATTTTGAGTAAAGCTTAGGTTCTTCATTGCACTGGTGAGAGCTGTAGCGTTAGCATTGTTAAGTTGATCTACCCAGGAGTTGAAGTCACCTAGGATGATATTTTTACTGTTCGAAGTGATCTCTTGTGTGGCTAGTTCCTGTATGTCCATTAGAAATGTACTGAAATATCCCAGAGGTGGTATATGATAGTGACACAGATGCTACATACTGTAGGCCAATTATTTGGTAAATTTTTATAGTAAGATGTTCAACTAAAAGAAAAATGTTACTATTAGTGACAGCACATTGAATGTTTTCTTTATAAACCTGCTGCACAAGTAGGCATCCTTTTTATCCACGTACAAAAAAGTCTGTAAAACATAACCCCATCACTGACAGATTATTGGTTATGTTGTTGTTTTTTTCTATAGGTGAACATAGCTTATTCTTTTGGAATACCAAAGTATTCCATTTTAATTTATAATAATTCTGATGGATACTTTTGCATTAATTCTATAAAAGGTGTCACAACCTGCTAAATATCAGTTTCCATCAATAGCTGCAAATGTAATAAAATCGCACCTGTTTCTTATCAGAGATGGGCGAATGTGTCATTAAAATATTCTTAGCATAGCCTATTAGCATATATCCTAGGTATCTCAGGTGTGCTCTTTTTGAGCATCGTTGTCTCTCTCTTACACGTGAAGGTAGGCGAATATCACTGTTTATACCCTAGCGACGAATAGCCACGTCTGCAAAGAAACACCATGTTCGCAACGAATGTCAGCGAAAGATTTGCCCATCTTTATTCCTTACACAGTACTGTATGTCTAGTGAATCTCTGAATCATAAAATAGCTTCTGCATTGTAAGCTGGAAATGCATATTTAATACCAGACTGTAGATATATTGTTACTCTGTGTGCTGTGTGAATAGTACATATTGATAAAACATCCTGACCTAAAATTCCTGAAATGTATCCTGCAGTAGTCTCTTCTGTTCATTAAACAACCTTTGATGTGCCACATAGATTCAGTTAAAATAGCAGCAACAGAAGCTGTTGTTTAGGAAACCGGTCATTTAGTAAGCTGAATAAATATAATTTCACTGCAACTTTTGCTACATCTCAGCAATGTAACTTATGTTTTTTAATATTATAGGTAACATGATACACTGATGGTAATCACTGTCTGGTAAAACAAGTGTTGATGTTAAGATAATTGTGCCTTTGTAAGCAGGTTTTTAGCATTTACCCTTCATCTAAGTAACATACTCGATAACGAAACATATTGATTCTTTTTTTCCCAGAAATAGCTGCTGTATATTCATTGCTGTCAGGCTAATTTCTTTTTTTTTTTAAATTTAGTGTAATCGGCAAACATTAATGCCATGGAATCAATTTATCAAAGTCTTTTGGCTGCAAAATTGGTACAAAAATATTTTCTAAGCTACACAAAGGAAATTCTGTTTAAAGGAGTGGGATTATTTCCATGTATACATTTGTACAATTTTTTGGTTGACCTTTTCCCCAATTTTTCATCCAGTAAACTTTCCTACAGTAAATGTAGCTGAATATCTGGATTAGAAATAAGGTCCAGGAAACCGCATCATTTACAGAAAAGTAAACAGGGCACATGGTTATTATTTAAAGAATAAGTACTGTTGGGGTTGATGGAACAAGTCCAAATGCTTGCCGATTGCACCATTTTCATCTCGTATCTCTTCACGTCAATGTATCAAGGACCTTGCTCCAAGTAAAAGGAGGAGTTAGGTTGGAGTTACATGACACCAAATCTGAGATGGCGTAAACATTTCTTACTAACAATTTGTGGCAAATGCAAGAAACACTTTCAGACTATGCGCTTCTTTAACCCAGGCTGTTCTGGAAAAGCTGTGTAATGTGGCAGGCATAAGCTTATAGGGGTCCATGTTAAAATAGACATGATGCAAAAGGTCACACACTGTGTGCTTATTTGCATGTCATTACCCAGAATCCCTGGCTTGCAGTGGAAGCATTGTACGCTAAGCGATAATAAGGGAAAGGGAGGGTTGCAGACCTGTTTGAGACATGTGAAAATGCTCACAAGTGATATTTTTATTTGCAGTACACTATATGGTGGATGATTTTTTCCACTTTTTTTTTACTCATCATAACTTATTTTGGGTCCAGTTGCATTTGATGCAAACACAATCAGAAAATGGAGCAATGCGTCAAAACAGACTTCTATGTGCACTTTATTTACTTTGATACAATAAATCTTCTCTTTTGATTGTAAGATCCGTGGAGTAGAGCCCTCTGTAATACGTACCACTGTAAAATGTCCTTATTTCTCTGTCTTCGATTAACCACAAACTCAGCAATTCTGGTCACATCACTTAAACAGAAATGTTTATTTGAAGATAAATACTCGCATACAAAAATAGTACAAAATGGCAGTGACGTTTCAAATAAGTGAGGATATTCTTAAAGATAGTTGCATAGTTTTCTGTTTCTGAGTGGGATCCTTGTATTTGATCTTAATATCATGATAACACTTCTTTCCTTCATCTTTGCTGGTGTTAACCCGCTGTTCTCACATCCCGATGGAATCCTCCTATCCTCCTCCTGGTGGAATCAATCCTTCTGTGCCTCTCCTGTGCTAGCCTGCTACATATTTATACAGATAATATCCCTTAGTCAGCACTAATTCTTAATACCAGATAAGGTCCTTCAGCTTTAAACTGATGTCATCTGATAAGGAACTGCCCACGTCTCCATACAGAGAATAACCTAATATAGCATGTCATCTCGAAAGATCTCAGAACTCCTTATGCCATAGACTCTTCCAGTTACATCAACTCTAACCAGTTGTCCATAGTTACTCAAGTGTCACCTTAATAGGGCTACTCTATAGGGAACTCAGGACAGCTGCACCTGCACTTCCAATATAACTAAATATATAATCCCAATGTATGTAACTGAATTTTATCAGACTATACCAAAGAAAGAAAGAATCATTGCAAATCCGATAATATACAGTATACTGTATACTTTGACATTTTGTCTTAATTCCGGATTCACACATATTACAATATAATTATATCACTGAACTGGAGTTCGTACAACCACTGTGTTTTAATGTATTTTATGATCTTATCTCAGCCCATTGTACTGTGGAATTTGTTGGCACATTACAAATAAATCATAATAAGTATGTTTAAAGGAAATCCGTGGTGGCGCTGTCCCAAGTAGTGTTGCAGCAGTAGTTCGCGTGCTGCTGTCTGTGGGGTACTCCAAACTCCCCTCCAAATGCAAACTGTAGAGTGAGCCACCCTAAGGGAGCTCACAGTGTAGCACAAAGACAAGTTAAAACAGACAGTGCACTGAGAACAAGTTTAATAAATGTATTAAAGAAGTCCTGGGATGTACTGTAGAAGTTAAACTTACCTCCTACTTGTTCTTTTCTTCAAGTCCCTCCCAGGCGGCCTACTTTTTCTACCCTTTACTTTTCAGCTTTGTTACTTGAATACTGACTAGAGGAGTAGAACGCTCCCTGTTATACCGTGTCAATAATTCTCTGCCCTGCTCTCAGCTGAAGGGCGGAGGAGCATTCCTCACAAGTTATCCACACAAGTTAGATGTTGCCATGGGGGGACTAGAAGAAAAGGAAACATTAAAGGTAAAATTACACTTTTTTCTGCCAAGAATTTTGGTAATTATAGTAAACGTACATTTGAGTCAATGAATCGAGACTTCTACCTAAAACCATAGAGTCTAAAAAAAATTCTACTTAATGTTACAGATGTAGCCAACATTACTGCTGCATGTGTTGCACTGCAGACATACAGTACTGTACATGACCATTGTTTGGAATCAGCCACGTTGGCTACACCTGTACAGCAGGGCCCCAGTCATGCGGCGGGTTCCGTTCTAAGGACCCGCCGCAAAGCGGAACCGGCGATTTTCGTTATGTGTGCATGCGCAGACTGGCAATGTGCCGTTATACGCATGCGCAACATCGACAAAACCCTCCGTTCTGCGCTTGCGCGACCCGGACCGGCCCGTTCTGTGCATGCGCGACCCCGGACCGGCCCGTTATGCGCATGGTGGCCCCCTTCTCGGTACTGCCATATCGGTGGATTGCCGAAAAACGGAGCGCCGAGAAGCAGGGCCTTGCTGTATTTCCTAACTGGATAAAAAGCTGCATTTGAAAAAAGTGAGAATAATGACTTTTTCATGTTTCCACATGGATTTGAGATCATTGATTTAAAAAAAAACAAAAAAAAAAACAGTTTATATATTGAATAACAAACCAAACCATTGCACACCAACATTTATCTGTTAAAAAAAGATCTCAACTGTCTATAATGGTTATAAACTCACATGGCCCCAATATACACCACATAAGGATGCAAGATTTTCCTGTAGGTCTTTTAGAAAGTTTCATAATAAAAGGGACAAAATTATGGTAAAAAAACACTCTATTCCTCATCAGGAACCTCTGTGAGAGCTAATTATCGTTGTTTTCTATAAATGGGATACACATGAAAAATCCTGTTGGCTTCATCAAAGGGAAACATCAATAAGTGGTTTTATTCACCAAAAAGATGCACATTACATTTACATGTGCTTTTCCAATAAGAATCACGATCACCTTAAAAGTAATGCATCCTGCTTTATGTCCTCTGTATCCTATTCCAGCACTACTAAAACCAACGTTAGGGCAAACATATGATATGTACGAAGGGCAGTGATTGCAGAAAGAAAAGTAATGATACTACCCCCCGATATAAAAGGAGCATTCATTCATTTAACATTGAGGAAAAGCTATTCTGGCCGTGTTAGAAAGCTTTATTATTGTGTATTTGTAATGTGCCAACATACACGCTTTATACAATATTTATGCCCTGAAAGCAGAAAGGGGGGATAATAAAACCACTTCTCTTTAAATATGAAGTGGAACCATTAGTCTGACATGTAGTGTTACTCGGGGATAGTAAATGGAAAAGTAGTGGTTCTCTATGGTCTTAGCATCATTGCACTCTGACCGCTGATCGAGGGTCCCAAAGGATCTGGGAGCATGAATTCATGTTTCAACAATTTGGGTTAGCACATCACACAGCAATGCATCACATTTGCTATGCTGCTGTATTCGTGGGATGTCTTAAAGTTTACCTGTGTAAAGAGGGCAGTTTTACGTTATTATTCCCTCATTTGAAAAGGGGGCGGTCTTGGTCTTGCTTATTAAAATAATTAAAAACCCGTTACATACATTAGCTGCTCGTGCAAGGTTATTAAGTCCCCAGTCGAACTTTCCGTCCTGCGTCCCCTCCCCGGCAATTAAGTTTAAAAACTGTGTATTGTGCTTTAGTAAGAATACAAATTCTGCATTTATAATTACAGATTTATTTTATATTAAAAAAGAAAATATTATACTGATTGTACATTATCATTGCACTGTGGGGTACGGTAGTTATGTACTCTGTTGGGGGCAGTGGTTATGTGACCTGGGGGCTATAGTTACGTGTCCTGGGGTGGGGGGCAGCTGTGTGCTTGGGAGGGGGAGGCAGAAAGAGGTATTGGCCTGGGGCTGAAGAAATGGGCTTGGGAGGCAGGGAGGGCCACAACAGAGGGATGGGAGAACAGAGTGTGCTTACCTGCAGCATTGGAGGACGGAGGGGCCTTATAGAGGCCTATCAGAGGGGGCCCACAGTGGAGCCTGTCAGAGGGTGTCCATGGAGGCGCCTGTCCATTCCACCGACCTCCAGCAGGCCCCCTCTGAGAGGCAACACTGCTGATCTGGCACATGTTAAGGTTGCTGGCAGGGTGCCTGAACACCCTGACTCACCGGGTCCGTAGTACTTGCTGTCCTCCTATGTTGGCGGCCCTGCTGCTACATTGAATCCCCAGTTTTTGGCCACTCTAGGCGACCGCCTAATTTGCCTATTGGTTAAACTGGCCCTGTGCCTGTGTCAATTCATGCAAAACAAAGTGGTTATCTTTATTTGCATCCCTCTAAATGAAATGGCCAGTAAGCTTATACAGGATCAGAGAAGCATTGTAAAAGGACATGAGTAAGGGATCACAAGCAGGGATGCTCTTAACAATTATGAAGTGATATTTTCACTGAAACCACGTAAGTCCTGACTCATATCTTGTGTTTTCACATTCAAATTTTCAATTTCCTGGTTCAAAATCCTAAATGACCATGAAAATCCTGATCAATGAATCCAATTTCCTCTAAAGTACCAGTCTTAACATGGAAGAGAACGATAGACACCTCTCGTGTGTGATTTTCTTCCTATGATTATAGACCAGCAACAGGCTGCAGTCAGGGTCACACTGACAGTGAGTACAGGCATACCCCGCATTAACGTACACAACGGGTTCAGAGCATGTATGTAAACCGAAAATGTACTTAAAGTGAAGCACTACTTTTTTCCACTTATCGAAGCATGTTCTCTACTGCAATCATACACGTGCATAACTGGTGTAAATAACGCATTTGTAACAGGCTCTATAGTCTCCCCGCTTGCACACAGCTCCGGTACAGATAGGGAGCCGGAATTGCTGTTCAGGACGTGCGGACAGGCGCATTCGTGAGCTGCCGTTGGCCTATTGGGCGATATGTCCTTACTCGCCAGTGTACTTAAAGTGAGTGTCCTTAAACCGGGGAATGCCTGTAATATAACTAGGTTCCCACATGAGCCCCATGTCATGATATAATATATATAAATCCCACTCTCACATTGGGCTATATAAAAGCAAGAAAGTGGAGGGTTAATGATTTTTTTTTTTTAAACTTATATTTGTATTCATTTTCACAGATAAATGGGGGGGGGGAAGGGATACAAAAATAAAATATGGGGGGGAAACAACCATTTTGTGTCAAATTTCTTACAAACAACAACAGTCACGTTAGAAATCATACAACTTTTGGTAAACGCCATATTTTACATTCAGCACTTCCAAATCTTCTCTCCCTCCGGGAGCGCGCCCCTACCCAGCATCCCAAGGCTCCCAGACCCTATCACACTTCCTAGTGGTGTGGTTCAAAAATGAGGTAAGTGTTCTCATCACTTGAACGGCATTAACCATTCTAATCACCTGTCTTCCGGAGAGCGGGAGTGTCTTTTTCCAGGCCGCTGCTAGAGCACATCTAGCCGTCGTTAAAATATGCAGAATCCATTTTTGTGTGTAGTGATTTACATCTTCTATAGGTTTAGCCAAAATAATGAGAGTTTAATCCAGCAGGATTTTGATGTCAGTCACATCTTTTATTAGTTTCAAAACCATCCTCCAATTCACCTGCATTACTAGGCAGAACCACCAAATATGTGCCAAGTCTCCTAGTTGTCCACAACCCCTCCAACATCTATCCGAGGTCCCCGGAACCTTCTGTTTTAATCTTTTGGGGGGGTGTAGTACCATCATAACAACATTTTATATATATTCTCTTTTGTTACCATACATATAGAGGTTTTGACCGTATTATCCCAGATATCCTCCCAGTCCTCCCTTGTTATTTCAGTCGTGAAGTCCAGAGCCCACTGGCCCATATATTTATGGTTTGGGGTATCTTTCTTAAAAGTTAGCCCTTGGTACAGGGATGATATGAAACCTCTTTGATATTTTTTTGTTTTACATAGATCCTTAAATCGTGTATATCTAGGAAATTCCTCATCGTGGAGGCCCTGGCACACAAAATGTCAGACCTGCATATACCTAAATAGCTCACTTTAAGGCAAACCATATTTTCTCATCAATTCCTCAAAATACATTAGTTTATCCTTTTCTAATAAATCTCCCGTCTCCAGAATTCCTCTCTGTTTCCATACTTCAAAACCCTGACCCTGAAAGCCCAGGATGAACCCTGGATTACCGAACAGAGGCACGAGCCTAGAAGGAGTCGACGCGATCTTATATTTCTTTTTTGCCATCTACCATATTTTAAATGTAAATCCAATTACTGTCGGTTCTGTTCCTCCCGGCTCCCGTCCCCGATCTAGACCACGACATAGACAACAGCCCAATCGGGTCTTTTAGCAAGTTCTCCAGGTCCACCCAGGCATAGACTCCTCTCGGGGGAATGCCAGTTGACCAATTGTTTCATATGAGAGTCGATATAATATTTTAAAATATTAGGAACAGCCGTACCACCTCCTTCCTTAGCATCCAAGTGTTAATGAATTTAATGAATCCCTACATTTGGGATGGCTCAAGGGGTCCATAATTCATACAGATAGCAATCACTGCTGAGAGGCATTATTATTAATGATAGACGAGGTCTGTATTCCAGTAAAGATTATGAGATGGATATGACATGGATGCTGCAGCTTCAGGCCAATGTAAAGAATTTCCCCAGCAAAAAATGATTATAATTGAATTTTAGTGTATCATTGCAGTATTTGTTTTGTATCAGTACATTTGCTATGGGAGAAGCGCAGGGATTCACTTTCTCTTTTTTCACATATGTATGGCCAATCTTTTCACCAGCAGCATGCTCCTTACACAGAGAAGCGCAGTGAATATATATACAGTATTTGTTTTACATTTTCTGTTGGGCCGAATTAAATCCCTAGCAACATGCTTCCAGTGGGCACCACTATTAGGGTGTGATTAATGTATTTAGCCAATCCACCTGTAACTGCTTATTGAGCAGCTTGTGGGAGGTTAGTCCCTCCTTTTCAAGGTATCTAATCTCCCAGTGAGGTAATTTTTCACTTTACTTGCCTACATGTAAGTATCTTCACTGGTATATACCAGTTTTTAACTGCACTAAATTACATAAGCGTATACTTATGTAACGGGTATTCCCTCCTGTCTGACCCATCCAATCTCACATTGGCCCGTGTGGTCTAACCGGTCCCCATTACATGATCGTGTATGGTGGTGCACCTGCAAGAAACAGGACTCCTGAGTCTCCCGCTTGATGGTATTAGGGGATGTCATCAGGACAGGTAGCTGAGGTAGTGGGTGCGAGTCCAACTTACATCATGTGCAGCGCCTCCACCTCATCAGGATCTATGCTTCCGCAGGGAGATGGTCCTGGTGAGGAACTCCTTCTCGGTGGTGACTGCCACTGTAGAGTAATCTCACACTCACACAGTGGGGGTATCTTTAACAAGGACATCTTTATTGATGATCTGGAGGTAGTAGACTGCCCCATGCAGCTTTCAGCTCTAGCCGCACATTTCTCCGTGCTGTCCCTTTGCCAGGTACTGCCCTCCTAATTGGAGTGGGATCCCCTCTCCCCGTAGGAAGATCACCCCTGTGGCAGGTCCCTGGACACAGTGTGGCCTAGACAGGCTTGATTGGAATATTCGTGCCACTAGCTACAGCACTAGGGTCACAAAACTATCCTGCAATCCCTTTCACAGGAGCCAAACTCTTAAGCAACAACAAACTAACTTGACAGTGTTGTGCCTTATATACCTCAGGGGGCAGGCACATCTCTGATGTCACTATCCAGGGACTCAGAGCATGGTGCCACTCCCATCCATACATAGGGCACCTCACCAGGGTGTGAGGGAAACACTCCATAACTACTGCTGACAGGCCTGTACTTACCAGGGCTTACTGCCAACAGGGAAGATGTCTGCAGTCCATTATTATGCATGGCTACACTTAGTTTATTAAACCCTTCAGGGTATATTTTACAGAACATTTGTAAGCATTTAATATAGGGACCTGCTACTGAGACTTACCTTGACGTTGGTTAGCAGGTTTGTCATTATTTGATCAAAGGATGTAACCAAAAGTCTCATTTGTCTTAAAGACTTAGGTTTCACTACTGTATGTTTATGTATTTCCCCATGTATTGTTGGCCCAATGGGAGAAGTGCAGGGATTCACTTTCTGTTTAAGTAGATTTGCTGTACTGTACCTTTAAAATAACACTATAAATGTAATCTTTAATAGAACCGTATTGGTTCGAAAATAGTGCTATGTTGTTTTACTAAAAATGTCCTTCCAAAAACTGTACTCGTATTATATGCAGCCTAAACACTTTTATTTTTCATGTAGAACACCTTCAAAACTTTAGGGTCGTATTAAGTGTGAGGCCGTACTATATTTGCGCCAATACGGTAATTCAATACCTTAATCCTGTTTCTAACTAGCTTTATACAGTGGGGTCCACCACAACTGAACCGTGCTAGTTTGAGCTCCGGGGACCCCCCACTCCCTGAGAAGCTGACAGTCTTTGCTGCCGGTACACTTCAGTTTCTTTTAAACAGGGTGTCCACGGTCATCCATTAGGAAGCCACAATGTCATCTTTTGTGGCTTCCTATTGGCCACTGGTTTAGTGATGGGAAGGGAAGGAGAGCTCCAACACCTAAAACTGTAAGTATCTCGAGAACCAGGAGATCCCCATGGTTGAAAATAGCGTGGTTCCACTCCGTAGGATCCCCCCCCATCTGAATTCCGTAAACAATAAAACTGTTAGCAGCAATCTAAAATGAAAGGTATATTTATTTTTCAGAGCAGCATACTTTGTCCATAAGTTTCATATCTAAAACAAAATGTTTCATGTTGTGTGTCTATTGTGACTGAGTCAATGTAAGCGCACTGTTTTTCAGTTCTGAAAGCTTTCAGCTGTAAGGTTGATATTGACTGCTAGTGACATGATGAGTCTTAACAACTGAGCTTTAGTATAGTTATTGCTGTGACATGATATCGTAGAAACCTTCTGCTGTGTCATTACCTCATAATGGACATCAATTTTGTTTTTTTTCAGTCCTTCTTTACCAGGATGGATAAGATATATCCATTGGTGTGTATGCATTTTGGTTGTATTGAACACTGGCACATACATAAAAAAAGATGGCTAGCTACAGTAGTCATTATCTTTTGAAAAGAAGGTGAGCCAATTCCAGCTCTGACTATATGAACAAAATATCGAACACCAAGAAATAGAAATTGGGAACCAGCCCACAAAAAGAAAAAAGTAAACTTATATAATGTTTGCAGCAACATGGGTTTATTGCAAGGTGTACAGTAGTAGTGTTATTTGACAGGATAATGAGGATTTTTGTCTCCTATCACAATGCGTTTTGGGAAAGACTGTCGCTTCTTCTGGTGGGTGCCAGAAAAGCACTAAATGTAAAGTAATATAGTTTATAATAGCATACTTCAACAAAAACCTGCATCTGTCACATTAGTAAAAATAGACTGAAGATGTGTGTGCCTGGTAAATCTCTTACTTAGTTCAGCTTTTGTGCCTCCACAGAGTTCAAATCAATTGAATTATTACTATAGTGCAACTCGGTTCAATCCACGACAGTATGTATTAGGAGTATTGATTTTAGCACAGTGGTTTTTAACCTGTGTTCAGTTGAATCCTGGTGTAATACAGGAAGTTACCATGGGTCCCCTGAAAAAAAATTGGATGGACTAATAATGAATGACCATTTTAATCATTCACACAAGCTATTAAAGCAGACCAAGCAATATCCTACGTGTGTGTGTGTGTGTGTGTGTGTGTGTGTGTGTGTGTGTGTGTGTGTGTGTGTGTGTGTGTGTGTGTGTGTGTGTGTGTTTTTTAGTAAATCGGTTCTATACTATGAGAAAATACTTCTAGTGTTTTTTTTAAACAACTCTGAATGACATTTTTTAATGAACACACAATCTCAGCAAGCTCTAACCTCATAACCCACCACATCATATTTTTTTAATACATCTATTAACTATTCATCCTACAGTAAGGGCAGTACAAATGAAATAGGCCATCCCTTTAGGTTGGAGGAAAGGAGATTTCAAAGGGTTCTTTACAGTAAGGGCAGTTAAAATGTGGAATTCATTACCCATGGAGACTGTGATGGCAGATACAATAGATTTGTTCAAAAAAAGATTGGACGTCTTTTTAGAAAGGTAAGGTATACAGGGATATACCAATTAAGTAAACATGGGAAGGATGTTGATCCAGGGATTAATCCGATTGCCAATTCTTGGAGTCAGGAAGGAATTTATTCTTCCCCTTATGAGATATCCTTGGATGAAATAACACTGGTGTTTTTTTGTTTGCCTTCCTCTGGATCAATAAGTAAGTATAGATATAGGATAAAGTATCTGTTGTCTAAATTTGAGAAAAAAGACTAGTATTAAAAGGCGCCTAATCAGGAAAGGATATATTCACCAACTGGAGGAGACCGATGTGGATTCCAGACGTTACAGATGTGCTTAAAAAAAATGCAAAACAACACAAAACATAGTGTAATACTGTATGAACAAACAACATATATGTGAACACAATAATTATATAAATATCAGCTGAGATCAAGGGTGAGATGAATTGACAACATTTAATAAATTGATTAGATTAAAAAACACTGGACATGAAAAACAAATACATATAAGAAACAATTAATAAAATATTAGATAGACAATTAATATTGGTATAGGACGATTAATAAGGGACCGATTCGCAGCTGCACCAGATGGAGTGCCCACTCACCGGACGGAAGATATAATCAGACGGTGGATAAATCTGAGAGTATCCCCTCTCTCTTTCCAGCTCACACTGCAGTCACATCAGGATCGGAGCCAGGATGATGGTTGCACACGTTAGACTGTGTGTGTTCTCCCTTGGCACATGCGCTCATTCACAGATGCTGTTGCTTTGTTCAGACTTTGCTGTGGAGCTTCCACGATGGATTTCATAACATAACATTTCATAATCGTCCTATACCAATATTAATTGTCTATCTAATATTTTATTAATTGTTTCTTATATGTATTTGTTTTTCATGTCCAGTGTTTTTTAATCTAATCAATTTATTAAATGTTGTCAATTCATCTCACCCTTGATCTCAGCTGATATTTATATAATTATTGTGTTCACGTATATGTTGTTTGTTCATACAGTATTACACTATGTTTTGTGTTTTTTTGCATTTTTTTTAAGCACATCTGTAACGTCTGGAATCCACATCGGTCTCCTCCAGTTGGTGAATATATCCTTTCCTGATTAGGCGCCTTTTAATACTAGTCTTTTTTCTCTACTTTGTTATCTGACCAGGGGGTCAGTTTTTAGTATTTAGGCAGCCCCCTATGTGAGTTATCCCTCACTATAGGGTTTGTTTTTTGTATATAGTTAGCGCTACCTAATCTGTGTCTATATCTGTTGTCTAAATTTAGCATAGGTTGAACTTGATGGACGTACGTCTTTTTTCAACCTCATCTACTATGTAACTATGTAACTATGTAAATCGATTCTGAACTATGAGACAATACTTGTAGTATTTTTGTAAACAACTCTGAATTAAAATTTTCATGAACACACAATCCCAGCAAGCTCTAACCCAGAACCCACCACATTATATATATATATATATATATATATATATATATATATATATATATATATATATATATATATATATATATATATATATATATATATATATAATTATACTGTGTACTGAGTATCATCTAAATAGGAAGATGGTACCTATTAAATAGATAATTCAGAGAGAATGAATGCATATACCGTATTGGCCCGAATATAGTGCAATGTTTTTTGCCTTACATTTCTCTGCCAAAACCTGCACTCACACCATATTCGTAGCGTTGTATTTACCTTTGGGGACAAAAATTGAAGATGGCCACGGGAGCTTCCGGTCATCCAGACACGGCGCCGAACAGAGGAGGAGGGGAGAGCTGCAGTGACCTGAGGAGGGGACTGGCACTGACCTGAGGAGGAGGGGAGAGCCGCAAAAGCAATCTGTTGAGAAACTTTATTGCAGCGGCCGCTTGCAAGAGTACATTAACATATTAAATCAAGCCATTCGTCTGATCTAACATAAAATGTACTGCACTATAGGCTCTAAGTAAGCTATCGTACCAGAAAAAGGGGCAGGCATACATCATTTTGCAATGTCCGTCCATATGACATCATCAGCATCATACTTTTCTTGGTTATACATTTTGCAAAATATTTTAGCAGATTAAACTAAAAGAAAACTCAGGTGCTAGCTAACTCATCCTTCTAAAGGCCGACAGCGGGTACATCTCTGACTACAAGGGGGAGTTAATAGATAAGACGAGGGGCCCAGCTAAACAAGAACTTACAGTTTCAGCATTAAAGAAAATTTGAAGGGAGAACTTTGTTTTTTTAGACACATACCCAATTTTACTTAACCCATAATGCAATGAAACACAAAACATGGCTCTTCTTATAGCAAAGAAAAACAAAAACCTGATTATAGCTATGCATATGTAGTCAGGTCACCTTATGGCTACTATTCTGCCCTTGGGCTGGCAGTAAACCCTGGTACAATTAGGTTGCCAGTAGTTGAAATGGAGTTTTCCCCCTCCTTGGAGCTGCACTTGAGTGATAGCGGGTAGCGGTGACATCAGGCCTGGACATAACCAATCATGAGCCAGACCTAGGTTTATGGGATATGCTCCCCATATGGATCGCACCAGATATATTTTAGAAGAAAAGGAGGTTATAGATCATTGGTGGGCAATAGGAAGGTTCACCCCTGAACAGGCTGCAGAGGCCATGAGATGCTGTGAGCGAGAAATCAGTTTAGACATAGTAGAGCCTAAAGGAGCCGTGCTAGATAATTATGTGCCTCCAGTTCAAGAACCATTATGCTGGGTCCTGCCAGGTCGTGTTGAGGGTCGCTGACTCACTAAAATCAGCCGAGCTGAGAGACATGTAGTGCAGAAGTACCGGAGCTTGCACGGGTTTGAGTACCCATATGTTCCGGAGCCCTTGATGAGAACCAGGAGAGATGGCTTGTAGAAGCCATTGGGGCCTATGGTACCCATGAATTTAGGACCCAAACGGGGTCATTGGGATTCCACCAGAGGTAGAGTGTAGCCAAGGCACCTGATGGCTACTATTCTTCCCTTGGGCTGGCAGTAAACCCTCGTACAATCAGGTTGCCAGTAGTTGATATGGGATTTTCCCCCTCTTGGAGCTGCACTTGAGTGACATCGGGTGACAGTGACATCAGGCCTGGACATAACCAATCATGAGCCAGACCTGGTGCCCTCCTCCTGGCTGTATTTAAGGGCAGTACTGCCCTGTAAGAGGACATGTGCAGAGGTACGCAATGGAGACTGTTTTAAGGTGAAATTAAAATAAGGCTTTATTGTGCCTGTCGCTTTAAACACAGCAAAACATATGAAAAATAGTGAGCCAAACAAAACCTGCTCCACTTTGGCGTATATGTATACTTATATTCCAGCCCTATTTAATTGGGTGGCTACCCAAGCTATTCATCAGCCCAAGTCATATAGATACATTTATATATACAGATATAGCTAACAGTCCAATAAGAAAAGTCTTATCTGTTTGCTGGGTTGCTGCCTTTTCTCCAGATGTATCAGCATCCAGGTTTTGAAGTCTTATTTGTCAGCTGGGTTGTATCTTGCAAGCTCCAGACATCTTCGTGTTCCCTCGGTCAGTCTCACCTGTGAGACTCAGGAACCTCTGCTCTATCTGTTTCCTGGTTCAGCTCACGTGTGAGCTCAGGAAGAATCTTCCTTCCTGTCTCAAAGGCAGGCTTTTTTAACAAACCTCTAATCAGCCAGGTTTGAGGAAGCCCAAGAAAGGGCGAAACGCGTTGCTCAACTGTGTAAGCATTTTGGATCATCTCAGCCACCGTCTAGGAACAGGCCAACGGAGGTGTAGCTCTGCACCCGGATGCGGAAGAAGAGAGTTATACACTCACGAGTCTCATACTACCACCTCATAGACTGGCTGTTATTCTTATGTCCTTACTTCATTTTGATGTAAGTGTCATTTTTATTTGTATGTTTTAGTTTTTTAATAAAGAGAACTGTCAGACCGTAGCTCTGGTGTGTATCACTATTTTTTCACACCACCACACGATGGAGACACTCCAGCTGTGTTTTAGCACTGCGTCATAGAACTATCACTGAAGTGCATGAAGGTGCTTCAAGAGGCAACAAAGATACCTTTATAAGTGTGCACTCACACTAGCCTGTGTGAGTATCAATTTATTATCTTTATCTGTCTTATTACCCACCATCCCCACACCTGTGGATGCCATATGAGAGAGTATTAGGCATCTAGCCTTTTACTCAAGAAATCAGTATTACCACCACTGAGAGGGAAGAAAGATACCTTTTTAGGATCACACTCACACTGGTCCGTGTGAGTGTTTGCAGTATATTCTGCTTCATTTGTTTACCATCTGTTCAATTTCTCTCCCTCCCTTTGTCGGCCACCATTATATAGTATTCACTTGTATTTGTTTCGATCTAACTTTGTTCCCCTGGTCTGAGGGGAACACTGCAACTCTGAGCGAGAGGAGACTGAGGCAAGAACAGGGAGGACATCGTGGAGACCAGGGAAGGAAGAAAGCAAGAAAGACTGATTGAGATCCACAACAGCAGGAAAAAAGGAAGAACAAAAGATACCCTGATGCAATAGAACTTGCATAGGGCCGTGTAAGTTACATTTATACATTATTTGACACATCACTCCCCCTTTCATCTTAGTCCAGATAATCAGTTTGGGCATTAACACATCCAGATTGAATACCTGATAGAGAATATTAACATCCTCCACTATCCCTTAACCTGTGCTCCCCTTTCTTTTCTGTATTCCAATTATCATCAAGGATCCTGGATAGATCCTGTTGGGGTCAGAGTCACAGGAAGGCATCACAAAGCTAAAGGGAAAACAAACCGCAATAAGGTCACAAAACACCTATTTATATATTTTCCCCAACACTCTACATTGAGGTAGCGCCCGGGCACTTTTCTATTGAAGTTGGTTAACTGCTGGATCCAATTAACCAACACACTGCTGGATTAGCGGCATATTATGAACAGGGATAAGTTCCCCTGTTACATGCCCCAAATGTAGTAGTTGTCCTACCCCTCTGAGGAAGGCAGGTCGAACAGTGGAAAGGCTGAGAGTGGGCTTTCTCCAATCCTCTTCCCTCCGGGAGAGGTGAGTGTGGACCATATCTCTGTCTCTGCTAGGGAGGTGGGAAGAGATAGGATGGCTGCGGGTGCCCTTGGCCTGTAGTGGCGGTCCAGGAACCATCCTTCAGTGAGAGCTGAGAGTTCTGCATCGGGCAGAAGCCTGTCGTGTAACTGTGCTGTACAGAAGACAATAAACCGTTCCTGTTATTATATACCTCCTGCCTTGTGCGTAATCTTACTGGGGGGAGAGGTAATAGTTCTACCGTGGGAGATCACCTTCAGTTCCTGGAGCCTACAGCAGATGGAGAAATAATGTGAAAATATTATTCTTCCATAATTGTATGTTCCTATATATATATCACTATTCTTACATACTGAATATGATAATTAGTATCTAATTTATTTTTAGACCGGAGTTTCCTCTATTCTTTTATGTCAGAAAGAAAGAATTTATATGCAAAGCATAAAATTATTGAGCTCTAAGATTTTTAAGTATATAGAACAAAGTAAATTAGGGACTGTATAATGGACGCACAACAGAAATGTCTATATACTGAGATTAATAGCAAAGTAGTGGTCTATTCTACTAAATGGATCCCATGTTAGAAAAAAGTTTTAAAGGTGACTTTGGTGTTAGGGACCTTTTTTGGAGACAGAGAACGGAGACAAAGGCAATGTCTATATTAATGCCTGCAGGTGTTAAGGTCTTGAGTGTATATATCCAATAGAATTCCCTTTTGGAGATTTGTTTTGACAAAGTCTCCCCCTCTCCAATCTTTTGACACTAGTTCAATACCTGTAAATATGAAGTTGTTGGGGTTGCAGTTATGTTTTAATCTGAAATTGTTGGACACGCTATGTGATTCCAATCCTTTTTCTATATTCCTTACATGTTCTCCAATTCATTCACATTTATTACTTTTCACTTGATAACTTTTTTATTATCACCTTGCATAATACTGCACATTAGCACCCAATCTTTCTGTCTGTAGTCTTTTGTTTGGAACGCAACAACAGATCAGTTGGTGATACTTTGTTGCCAAAAAGTGTGTGAGAGCCTGTTTCAAAAGAAGAAGTGGATTTGACTTTGTATATGGTTGCTGTAGCTACCCAAGGATGATCAGTACATTTAAAAAAAATCATTAAACATGGCATTTGGAGTAAACAAATACTGACAGTAGTATCTAATGCTAGAGAACTGATTTCGTTTGAAGGAAAACATCTAGGATTTTTCATGTTTTGCTGCTTTAAATGTTATACTATAATGGTAAAAATGATATATTGTATAGAAAGCTATTAGTTTGTTTAAAAAAAATCTAAACTCTAAGTGAACCCCCAAAGTGTTTCCTGGCAACATGATATTCATCATTGTTTCAAGAAAGTAAACCATAGATCCAGTAACCATTAATACTTGTTGGACATGTGCTCTCTCTTCTCTGGTGGGTTTCACTAAACCCTGTTAACTAACTAATAATGTTAATTGCTATCATGCAGATCAAGCAGTCAGCAGTTTTTCAGTTACAGTTATAGCGATGACTGGTCCAGCTATTTCTTTACCTTCCATGTCATGTAAGTTCTAGCAAGACACAGACAGTGACAGGCTATCCTATGGGGTTTTCCCCCTCTTCATGCTGACTTCCTGAGTGACATGAGTGGAGATGACACAGGGATCTGTGATAGCCAATGTAGATACTGGGCCCTCCCTTTTTGAGCTTCAGGAAGGAAGTGCCTAAATTATAGAGTGAAGTTCAGCCCTTGGGGGTGAGTCCTTCAGTAGTGAGTTGGGTTCCAGACTATCCCTTCATGGGGTAAGAGCTTTCCTCATCTCCTCCCGGCTTGGAGTGAGACGTGCTAAGCCCCTCAAGGGCGGAGTGCATAATCTAATCCACCGAGGCCTCGCCATTACCCGCAGGTCAATACCATCCAGAAGCCAGGGATCTACTGTATCAACTGCAGCATACACTGCAACGACACCAGCAGTGGCTGATGTAATAAAGTCAATCCTCATTTATACTTCTGGCTCTGCTGCAGAGAGGTATTGAGAGTAAGGAATGTCTTTGCGGGGACTGCCTTCATCCTTGCTGAAGCCCCCTATGTCTGGAGGTGCTGTTGCCAAGAAGGAAAGAATCAGAGGAATCCCCAAATGTCTGCCCGGTACCCCCACACCCATCGTGGCATCTCATCTCTCCTAATCAGCACTACAACTAGCAGTAGCATAGCCATGATCTCCCAGAGGAGGGGGGGACAGGACATGCGCTGTACAGTATAATTGAAATTCTGCACCATTTTGTTACTAGCGTCAATATTTACAATCACTAAATAGCATAAGACTATTCAGAAAACGTAATAAAATAATAGGAACGTATTTGTGATATTTGTTCTGTCCATTGATAAAGTATTTTATCATTGAAGCTGGTTGTATTACAGGACTTTAGAGTTAAGTCATTGCAAGTCACTTAGGTGGCTCATTGAATAGCAAATGAAAAAGTTTTGTGATACAGGGTCGCTTGCATGTCTATTTACATGTCGATCAACAAAAATATTACTGAGCCATTCCAGTAACAATATCCCTAATTTTATAGTATTATTGTTCATTGTAGTAATTCTGATATACATTAGTGACTACACACCTTCAACTATTTTTGCTGTGAGAGCAATAATTTTGAACTAGATTGGCCATCACTTGAGACTAGTGTCGCCCCGACCCCTGTTTACCTCCATGAGGGTGCGGGAACAGGGGGGAGGCTGCGGCCGTAGTGAGAGCGCTCCGGTGCTCCATGGCGCACCCGGCTAGTGGGGGACGCCATCCTGTAAAATACGCGCATGCGCGATAGGAGCTCTGCGCATGCGCAGAAGATTGCAAGTTGCGGTGGCCATCTTAGGTGGCTCCGCATAGGAGACAACGGGACAACAAGTTCCATAGTGCTTTGGGGCGGCGAACACGTGGGCTCAGACAGCCAATAGGGCCCTGGTATCTCCGGCAGGGAGATAGATACAATTGGCGCACTCGGCATCAAGCTTCAGTCAGGAGCAGGACACAGAGGAGAGAGGTAGTGTCCCGGGTGCCAGAGTAGAGTAGTCAATGGGAGCCCCCTCAGAGGCAGACGCCTTTGTGGAAGAAGTGGATAGATCGCGTCCTGGGATCATTTCGCGGTCCGATGGATCCACGCTACAGTTCGGCCTGGTCTGGCCTAAGACCAGGAAGGTACCAGCGTGCACCACCAGCCACACACAGGGGTAGCGCTACTCACACACTTTGGGGTGGGGCGTCACTGCGTTAGGATCTCTCAGGTGGAGGCACTGTATACCAACGAACGTGACATCCCCAGGCTCCCAGCGGTGGAGGATCAGGACTCCTGTAAGCCACGTTGGTACGGCAGCACAGGTAGTTTCATTTATACACGGGGAAGGGAGCTACATTAGGCACACAGCTCATCTCTCCTGTCTTGCCTTCATATACTTCTTGGGCAAGCTACCCCCTTATCTGAACAAGCTCCCCAGCCCTACCACACGCAGCACTTATCACCCGAGATCTGACTCCAAGGGACTTTTCATGGTCCCAAGATTCAACAAAGTATCCGGCTGCTCCTCCTTTTCGTACCGTGCATCTCACAACTGGAACAACCTACCTGAGACTCTCAAAGCCACCACCAGTCTAAGCTCTTTTAAAACTAAAGCTGTCTCACATTTATGTGGTCTGTAACTGTTACACACGCCTATAACTTATTTTATCTTGAACAGTTGATGCAATGTCTTTATATTTAATGTATAACCCTGTTTACCTAATGTACCCATGTTTTGTAAACATGTATCTGTCATTATAAATCTGTGCCCAGAGGTAACTCTCAATGTATTCCTTCCTAGTAAAACATTTTATAAATAAAAATTCATAATAATATGTTTAGGACGCCATCACCAATGATTACTGCTGCAGTCTCCTACAGAACTTGCACGTAGAAATGTTTGGGATATTGCAGCATAGAAAAGTACTCATTACGATACAAATGTTAATTTTGAGGAGGTTAAAAATCCTCTCTCCCCCCCCCCCCATCATGAAATTCTGCATTCAATTGCGAATGTAGCTCTTTGTGAGTAAAAGATCAATGAAACGCTAGAAACTGCACAAAATGGTTATCCTAAAATCAATAACACTTAAACTCACAATGTAAAATATTGCTTTATGTTTCGATTGGCATATTTATACCGTCAACAGTATACAGGTTGATGAAAGAGCATTCATAGTCTTAGATAAAGAATCCCATAGCACACTTATGTGGGGGAGGACTCTTTGGTGAAGTGGAGAACAGCATAATTGGGCACCGCTATGTGGCAAACCAGGCAATAGTCTGTGCTTATGGGATACTATCACTCTGCTAACAAAGTATTTCAATAAAGTGAAAGCAGCTACCCATGTAAGACCATTATTTATCATTTTGCAAAATGTAGGTCTGTATTGTTTATCAAATCTTACTCCATTTAACATTTGTAGCTCAAATTTAAGTCCGGAAACAGTACTGGGAACAGTAACATGGGGAATTTCAGTTATTCTTTTAAAGCAGCAGAGCAGCGTTTCCCAAATGGTGGGTCGCGACCCGGCACCGGGCCACGGCACCAAAATTGCCGGGTCGCAGCGAGGCTGGCCGCGCGGTGTCTCCCGTCCCCAAAATTGCCGGGTCGCAGCGAGGCTGGCCGCGCGGTGTCTCCCGTCCCCCGGCACCAAAATTGCCGGGTCGCAGCGAGGCTGGCCGCGCGGTATCACCCGTCCCCAAAATTGCCTGGTCGCAGCGAGGCTGGCCGCGCGGTGTCTCCCGTCCCCCGGCACCAAAATGCGCGTTGTCTCCCGTACCCTCCCCCCCCGCTCAAGTTAAAAAAATGGCGGCGATTCCCCCCACGGTCCCGCACGCATGCGCAGGGCAAGCAGGGCCCGCTCCCTTCCTCCCCCCCGCTCCCAACGTGGGACGGAGGAGGACATACCAGCTCCTCTGCGGCCTGCTTCCCACCGCGGCCAGATTCCGGAGCTCACCTCCCATGGCACCCCCTCCGAGCCCATCTCCCGTGCCCCCAAGCCCACCTCCCGTCCCAGGCAGCAGGGGATATCGGGGGCAGCAGGGGAAAGCGTCCGGCGGCAAGGTAAGTCACCCCACCCAGTCACTGCCACCCACCCAAGTGTCCCTGGCCCCCACCTAACAACCCAAGTGTCCCTGGCCCCCTCCTAACACCCACCCACCCAAGTGTCCCTGGCCCCCTCCTAACACCCACCCACCCAAGTGTCCCTGGCCCCCTCCTAACACCCACCCACCCAAGTGTCCCTGGCCCCCTCCTAACAAGTGTCCCTGGCCCCCTCCTAACACCCACCCACCCAAGTGTCCCTGGCCCCCTCCTAACAAGTGTCCCTGGCCCCCTCCTAACACCCACCCAAGTGTCCCTGGCCCCCTCCTAACAAGTGTCCCTGGCCCCCTCCTAACACCTACCCAAGTGTCCCTGGCCCCATCCTAACAAGTGTCCCTGGCCCCCTCCTAACACCCACCCAAGTGTCCATGGCCCCCTCCTAACAAAGTGTCCCTGGCCCCCTCCTAACACCCACCCAAGTGTCCCTGGCCCCCTCCTAACAAGTGTCCCTGGCCCCCTCCTAACACCCACCCACCCAAGTGTCCCTGGCCCCCTCCTAACACCCACCCACATTCGTCATTACCTGTAATTCACTGTTTGTGTCTGTGTGCGTATAGGGGAGAGCGAGTGTGTGTTTATCAGTGTCTGTGTGTGTGTGTGTGTGTGTGTGTGTATCAGTGTGTGTGTGTGTGTATCAGTGTCTGTGTGTGTGTGTGTGTGTGTGTGTGTGTATCAGTGTCTGTGTGTGTGTGTGTGTATCAGTGTCTGTGTGTGTGTGTGTGTGTATCAGTGTCTGTGTGTGTGTAACAGTGTGTGTGTGTGTAGCAGTGTCTGTGTGTGTCTGTGTGTAGCAGTGTCTGTGTGTATGTGTAGCAGTGTCTCTGTGTGGCTGCGTGTGTGTCAGTGGCTGCGTGTGCGTATCAGTGCGTGTCTGTCAGTGGCTGCGTGTCTGTCAGTGGCTGCGTGTGTGTGTGTGTATCAGTGGCTGTGTGTGTGTCTGTGCAGGCCCTATAGGCCAGTATAGGCGATAACATTTTTAGTGGGTCACGAAGGAGAAGTTCAAAAATAACCGGGTCACGGAAAAAAAAGTTTGGGAAACCCTGCAGCAGAGGAAGTTGAGCAATAAGGCACTAAAGAGGGAAAGCTAATGAAACTACTACACATCATCTTTATTTCCAAATAGGAAAGTTACTTAGACAAGTGTATGTGGCTGGAGATGCATTGAAAGCCCATCAAACACAGGAAGCTTATCTCTGTATTGTATTGTATGTCTTTATTTATATAGTGCCATAAATGTACATAGCGCTTCACAGTAGTAATACATGTTGTAATCATAGAAATAACAAATAATATAAATAACAGGTCATGGGAATAAGTGCTTCAGACATAAGAGTAACATTAAGGAAGAGGAGTCCCTGCTCCGAGGAGCTTACAATCTAATTGGTAGGTAGGGAGAACATACAGAGACAGTAGGAGGGAATTCTAGTAAGTGCGTCTGCAGGGGGCCAAGCTTTATGTATCATCTGTGTGCAGGTTGAAACATCCAGTCCCAACATCTGTCATTGCATTCATGGTGCTCTGTTATATTCAATAGACAGAGTCAATGCACCAAAGTGAATCCAAAGGACTACATACAATTTGTGCAAATATACGTAATGAAACAAGTATATTTCCAAATATATATATACTGTATGTAACCAATGTAAAGATGCCATGAGGATTTCTGTAGACTACAGACATCGCCACTCATCAGAGGAGTAAGTTTCTTTGGCAGTCAAGTGGGAATTGTAACAGTGCTGTGTGCATCTTTTAGGGACTTTTTCCATATTGATGCTAGGATCCTGGGCCACATTTACTAAGCAGTGCTAATCTATAAGACACCTTTCCGCACGGCCAGGTAAATATGGCCCCTTAAAGCTAAATCAAGTGAATAGACTGTTCTGTATTTTGCGGCACAGACGGTGTCTTATGGAGTAACACTTCTTCCATATCTTTAAAGACGCAATCCAAGTTGAACGTATTTTGTTCATTGTTTTTTTTTTTTTAATACATAGGATTGAAGAAGGGATCTCCGGAGCTGAACCCCATTCATTTCAGCTCTGACGACCCCGACTTATGGAGATGCTTACCTCCATAGGTGGATCTGGTAGCCGTGCCTATTGTCCTTCGTGACGCGGGAGCTTTAAACTTGCAGGAGATGCCAGTACCCCCTTCGGAGGTAAGTATCTCTGGAAGCAGGGGGTCTCCGGAGATACAATTAATGGGGTTCAGCTCCAGAAACCTCCTGCTTCAATCCCATGTTAAAAAAAATAAGAACATTAAAAACAGCTTGGATTGCTCCTTAAAAGTGTTTGAAATGCTCCATTACAGCCGAATTTAGTGGCACTGCTGCTCTTTCAACCACTTTGATTTCTTCACATTTCAGTGTCCTCAACAAAGCTTATGCAAAGCTTATGAGGACTCCTCAGCACTCCACATGAGCACAAGGAGCAGAGCCACAGAGGGTTTGATTACTGTCTTCATTTGCTATTCCCATTAACCTTTCATTGACTGTTGTGGACTCCTGGTGCTTCTTTGCAAGCTGCTTTCTTGCAAGCTGTGTTCAGCCTTTACTGTACCATTGCCCACAGTTTCTTGTGGTACTTGAACTACTGGCATTGACTTTAGTGGATTCTTGCTGCCCTGCTATTAGCTGTTTAGCTGTATTTAGCCTATACTGTACAGTATGTTTGCTATCTATTTTCAGGGGTGTCTGATTTGACCAGTTATAGGGGAGGGGAGGCTTAGGGAAGTACCTCTGGGACCTTTTGGACAGGGGGAATGGGCCAGATGAAGAGGTAGTCCCTCGAAATGTCGCCCCCCCTAGCATACTTTCCGTTCTCCATTTTTTGTGTATATTCCTTGTGTTTCATGTTTTTTCCCCTTTTCCTTCCCTCCCCCCCCCCCCACCCCTCACTTTGTGACATGCCCATTTGTGATACTGGTTTCTGCAAACACAGCCCATTTGTGATACTGGTTTCGGCAAACACATTTGATTTATTTCTGGTTCGTTTTATTATTAAAACCAGAGACATAACATAAAACACAGACAAAGCTCAGTGCACATCCAGATAAACTTATATACGGTACAGTGCCTAAATATACATGTATAAATAACTAATAAATAAAATGGTCTTTTAGTTTAACATTTTGGCCAAATTGTTGTAACCCCTTGAGCCAACTGCACGGCAGACCACGTTTCAAGGGTCCCTACACTAATATAGATTCTTAATAACCTGTGCATTGCCAGGAAGAATGATACTTATGCACTCCTCTGTCAAACGTATATGCATATATATATGTTGTGGTTTTTTGGGGGGTTTAATATGAGCTTGTAGGTGTTCTGTATGTTTTATAATTCTTGTTCAGCTAGTCTTAGCCGATTGGAGGGTGGCAACCTCCTACCTAATTGAAGCTCACTCCCTCCCACATTTAAATGGTTAAACGCTCACTCCATGGCATCTCCCACTCTCAGGGGAACTTGCCTGCTTACAGTGTGATTGTGACAAATCTATTACAGAGTGCTTTTCCTGGTAATGTACAGGTTAATAAAAGCTTCAATCAGACTTAGAACTTTTGCAACTAATATTGACAGATTTATTATAAATCATTCTTCCTGGCAATGCACAGGTTATTAAAAATATATATTGCCATGCTCAGTAGCACTCCTCTGTGAAACTTATATGCTTATATATATGTTGTGGGTTTTTTGGGGGTTTAATATGAGCTTGTACTGTAGGTGTTCTGTATGTTTTATCATTCTTGTTCAGCTAGTCTTAGCTGATTGGAGGGTGGCAACCTCCTACCTAATTGAAGCTCACTCCCTCCCACATTTAAATGGTTAAAAGCTCACTCCATGGCATCTCCCACTCTCAGGGGAACTTGCCTGCTTACAGTGTGATTGTGACAAATCTATTACAGAGTGCTTTTCCTGGTAATGTACAGGTTAATAAAAGCTTCAATCAGACTTAGAACTTTTGCAACTAATATTGACAGATTTATTATAAATCATTCTTCCTGGCAATGCACGGGTTATTAAGAATCTACATTAGTGTAGGGACCCTTGAAACGTGGTCTGCCGTGCAGTTGGCTCAAGGGCTTACAACAATTTGGCCAAAATGTTAAACTAAAAGACCATTTTATTTATTAGTTATTTATACATGTATATTTAGGCACTGTGCCATATATAAGTTTTTCTGGATGTGCACTGAGCTTTGTCTGTGTTTTATGTTATGTCTCTGGTTTTAAATATATATATTACCATGCTCAGTTGCACTCCTCTGTGAAACTTATATGCTTATATATATGTTGTGGGTTTTTTGGGGGTTTAATATGAGCTTGTAGGTGTTCTGTTCATTTTATTATTAAATGTTTATTCTGCATTACAACTGTTTTCGTTATTTAGCTATTAGACAGTGAGTGCGGGTACTTACGTAGATTTGTTAGTACTATACAGGGGAATAAGGGTCCCCTTTTGTTCCGTGCACCCTGCAATTGCATAAATGTAACACTATCAGAGTGCTGTCTATCGTCCCCTTTTACCATAAGATAGTAACAAAGTTCCAACTTCTTGTATTCCTAAAGAGAATGAAAAGAAGCCACAATAGTGACGTACTAAAAGGCAATTTTATACGCAATAGAAAATTGGCTACTTACAATGTAGCAGATAACATATATCCACACTGCCTGATTTTATCACACAAACAATCTGAAGGTAATCAGCAACTACCTCCTGTCTTTGTGTCACGGTTGCTCACTGCAACCTGGACTGAACCGCGGGGCCGAGGTGGGGAATATATATAACCTCCGCCCTAAGCCACGGGGGTGGGTCCGGATTGTAGAGTCGTGAATGTAGCAGGATAGGAGAGTGGAGAGGGCAGCGGGTACTTGCCTATGATCCGGGATTGGAGAGCGTAGAGTGGTCGAGAACCGTAAGCCGTGGTCGAGGATAGGAGAGCGTAGTGTAGAAGATGTCCGTAAGCCGAGTTTGTGGAGTAGAGAGCGTAGAAGTCCGTAGCCAAGCCAAGGTTCAGGGGAACAAGAAGAGACAGGTCCGGTACAAGCAGGGTCACAACAGGTAAGCGAGATATCGAGGACAGGTACTCAGGCTGCAAGTGAGCACGGTGCATAGAAGGTCTATGCTCAGCGATGACCATAGGGTGAATGAGACTAATATACAGAGGAGTACCAATCACGGAGAGAAGGCTGAGGCAGGGTGAAGCTCAGGTGTATCCCATCTGAAATGAGTCCAGGCAGTATTGCAGGTGCTGGTCCCTTTAAATGGTGCATGCGCGTGCCGCGCGTGTCCGGGGTTGGAGCGTGGCATGCCAAGGTGCATGCGAGGACGGGACCTGCCGCGCTCCCGGAAGGTGGAGGCAGCGCGCCAATGGGGTGCGGGCCGACAGAGGAGCGGAGAGAGCAGCCGCGCGAGCCACCATGACAAGACGCTGGCACCGGTAGGTAGGAAGGTACAGTACCCCCCCTTGAGGGGAGACCACCAGGCGACCAAAGGATGGCTTAGAGGGGTACTTGAGGTTAAACTCCCGGATCAGTCTTGGGGCATGTACTTGATCCCGGCATATCCTCTCCCGTTCTTCCGGACCAAAGCCCTTCCAGTGTACCAAGTACTGTAGCTTTCCCCTGGATACCCTTGAGTGGATGATGGCCTGGACCTCGAACTCCTCTTAACCCTCCACTAGTATGGGACGGCAGTGGAATCCCGCGATCGGTAATCCAAATCTCGTGGTCGTGACGTCAGACGCCGGTATAGAAATCGGTCCACTGAGAGACCATATGATTCCACCGTCATGCCGTCTCTTAAGCAAGTCAGCGATCAGAGAGTTGATGTATCATAAAAGATCACAAGCAAGTAGCAAATATGTGCACAAAATGTTAACCCTACACGTGTCGTTCCTAGCGTGGGAATTTCATCAGGGAAAAAATAAAAAACTAACTGCAAACACCTTATATACACATCTAGCAACAACGCCATTGTTTGATTGAACCAAAGACACCTGCACTACATTAGTTGTCTATAATGATCAATCTGTCAAATAAAATGTTGATCTACGTATTAGAATATATAAGTGTACAAACAAAGTTATACACGACTGAAAAATCCTAACAATTTTAACTAAGTTTTTAATCAAAGAAATATTAAACAATTAAAATATAATAAATTAAATATAAAATACAAAGGAACAAGGTCTGAATAAAAATATAAATATATCAGAACGAATTAACGCAACTATGTGGCAGAGAATTAAACCATAGAGAACCTAAATCCCAAAGAGATATTATATCATATACAACAATAAAAAGGAAGAATCAATGGAGTAACAAAAATGAGATAAACGCTATTTAATTTATTAGAAACACACCCAGATCTATTTCTGCATTTAGTCCAAAAGGGACAAAGGTTTTCATAGTGCGTATCCACCTTGTTTCTAATCTAGAAATCTCATTAATGGTATCTCCTCCTCTCCAATTTGGAGAAAGCTTTTCAATTCCTATACAAATTATCCCTGTAGGATTTTGGTTGTGACATTCTTTAAAATGTTTAGAAAGACTATGCTGTAGCAATCCCTTTTGAATGTTTGTAATATGCTCAGCAAATCTTAATTTTAATTTTCTGGTTATTCTACCAATGTACTGTTTGTCGCATGGGCACTGGATTAAATAAACTACATCAACAGAATCACAACTGATAAAGCTCATAATGGGTGAATTGTTCATTAGTTTTAGTGGAAGAAAAACTCTTGACTTGTTTCTTTTCATGTAAGTTCAATTTACACATTTTAATCTTAAACACTTATGAAATCTTTTAGCATCAAGGAATGTATGTGTCCCTGTAATGCTCTTTCTGTTTTTAAGGCAGTTAGGAGATACTTTTCATTTCAAGTTGTCTGCCTTAGTGAAAACTATTTTCGGATTAGAAGGTAAAAAGCTTTGCAGAAATCAAATCTTTTCAAACCAGATGCCAGTGGTGACTAATAATAACTTGATATTTTATGCAAAGTTTTGGTCATCGTTTCCCAGCTGTACACATTTTGCACTGTGATACAGGACATAGGCCCTCATGCAGTAAGCGACGAATATGTGAAATCGGCAAGCTTACCGATTAGCCATGTTATTGGCGATTTTCCCTCTCCGTATGCAGTAAGTGCCGAATCCCTTCAAAATCAAGACGAAAACAAATCCGCCCACTCTCACGATGATTTGCCGATCACACACAGGTGTATCGGCGTGCGTGGCGGGGTGCTGTTACGTTCGCCAATCAAAAATCTTGCTGAATCAGGCGAAGCCAGCATGTATTGGATAGCGCGCCATATTTAAAGGCAAAGTGTACTGTTAATCATTCTCTGTGTTGTTGGGAGTGAGAGAGAGAGACGCTCAGAGCTGGGCGATTTAATATTTGCATATTGACTGAGAGACTTGTTGTGTATTGTGAAAGCTTTGTCCTTTGTTGTTTTGTTTACATATTTGTCTTGTTTTCTATGTGGAAGTGTTTCGTGTGATTGGCTGTACATTTGTTTTCTGTTTTTTGTGAGTGCTGTAAGTATGCCCGCAAAGCGTGGGAAGAGTGATGCTGGTGTGAGTGGTAGTGCTACTCGTGCGAGTACGCGTCAGAGTGAACGTACTGTTCAGGGGAGTGATGTTGCTAGGAGTGCGAGTGCTGTTGCTGGGAGTGGGAGTGCTGTTGCTGGGAGTGCGAGTGCTGTTGCTGGGCGTGGGAGTGCTGTTGCTGGGAGTGGGAGTGCTGGTGCTAGGAGTGCAAGTGCTGTTGGTGGGAGTGGGAGTGCTGCTGGTGGCTCAGTTGCTGATGGGGTGTCTGGTGGTGGCGTGCTTGCTGGTGGCCAGCTTTTGGAGTCTCTTACATTGGAACAAGGAGAGTCCAGTCAGCAGCAGCCAAGCTCTGAGCCTAAACGTGCTCGGAAGAAACGTGTGGAGCATCCACGTAATCCTCGCTTCAATGACCAGGAAAATACAGCTCTTGTCACTGGGATTCTGGAGCACTATGACAGTCTCTATGGACATTTAGTAGGTAAGTGTACCTTTCCATTTATTCTTCAAATACATGTGATCCTAGGTCATGTGAGTTTTGTTAATATGCAAATATGGGTCCAGAATATCTTTCTATGTTAATTATTGTGCAAACACTGATTTTTATCATGCGTTACAAGGACAACAAAACACAGGCGTTCAATTTGCGATAACTGCATACAATATTAATGCAAGCTTGCTTACATGTCTAGGTTTAGTAGTGAATGCTCATGTGCTTCACATATTACACCTAAAACAGCATGTTTGCTATCTCTTGGAACAGCTAGCAGTGTAGGAAACTGGTGCTTCTATTATTATGAATTAACGTCATATATTTTGTTTGTATTTCAAGCGCGGACAAGTTCATCAAGCAAAAATGAAATGTGGGACACAATAATAATTGGTGTCAATGCGTGTGGGAATCGTGTCAGGGACAAGCTGAATTGTCGCAAAAGATTTGACGATATTAGGTCAAAATTAAAAAAGAAAATACAAGACCAACGCGTGCATGCTTCTGGCACTGGAGGTGGCCCGCCACCACAACGTCTGATCTTAACTCCATTGGAGGAGCTGCTTCGGGGAAAATTACTTCCCGTCGTCGTGGAGGGTTTGGCCGGTGACAGGGACATCGGAATTTATCCCTCACAATTTCCACCAGGTGAGAAATCTTACTGTACTAGGCGTGTCGTTTCTTACAGTTATTTTACATATTTCCGCTGCTTTTTATACTGTCTTCACAATATAAGCATACCTACATCTATATATGTATATGTCTGTTTCTCTATATATATATATATCAAAATAGACATATATGTTGTAGTCCTACTAAAAGCAGTAACTAATATACCACGTGCCATTGCGTAGTCATTTACATGTGAATTCCCAAAATGCATTGCTGCAGTGGAAGCAATTGATGGTGGGCGAAGATGGGGAACAACAGGGTAGCACACATGTGTAACACATGCTAATGAGAAATTATTACTAGCTACTGGTACAGAACATAAATATGTATAATATTAATGTGTATATTATTTATTTTACTCCTACAAACACGACATTACTGCCTATTTTAATCATGCATCGAATATATTGCATGCAACGGCCTACAAACATAACTTGCACTAACAAATGTATAGTTGTTTATGAAAAGGTCCATTTTTGCTTGATGTCATATACAGACAGCATAATGAGGCACACGTAGCATATGTTATGTCATTGTGTTCATAACTTGCACACTGCAGATGACTATTTAGCTCCTCTACCATTGTGTTAAAGCAGCTGCAATGAATATGTCATCACAGCATACACGTCAACAGAGACGGTGGGGCTCAGCACACACCCAAATTACAGGGTCATCTTATGGTCAACTTAGTTCACACCATTTTCACCTGTTTGAAGTAATTGAAAGGTCTGGCTGATTAGGGTTTTTGGGGAAGGGAATACCGTTCTTACAACCTGACTAGCAAAACTGAAGGTAATCACACTCATTTGAAAGCTTAACTCTAGGTACTAAATCCCCCAACAAGTCATTAGTTATCAAACCGTACGTCACACATTCGTTCACTCATATCTATAGTTGAACTGATATCAACAACACATTATCACACACTGCATGTGTTGTGTTGTTGAGTGACAGCCACATTCAGGTGTGCCACAGCTTCTATTAATGTACCACACATATCCTGTACCAAAAACGAATCTTTTTGCAATATGACCACCTTCATGATAACCATTGTGAATGTTCATCTCATGATAGTTATGTACATTATGATACTGATATGACTACACAACATATGATTTGTATGTACAAATTTAATCAATTTATCCTAATGCATTACTGCAGAAACATAGTATGTTGTATGTTAGGGAACTCAAAAGTTCTAAGTACACAGGCATGTACATTGTTATTACAACTATTTATGTTCACTTTCACACACACATTTTCGGTTAAGGAACTTATGCTGTTAGTTACTCATAAATACAGAACATACAATAACTGTTTGTTCAATATTTACACATGTAAATTGACAACTGATGTTATTGTTATATATAGTTGCCCCTGGAGGACATGTGTCACCTGAGACGGAACAAGTGTCTTCACCTGGGTCATGCAGGTCAACACACCTAGGTGAGTGTATGAGGTGGTGCCCATATAATATGTGCACTTCTATATGTTATGTTGTCATGTTCATTATTTGTTTTGCACATGTTCTTTAAATAGGATAACTTAGTGTCAGTGAAAATGAAGTTTAACACAACATGTATTGTGTTTGTGTTTGTATCATGTAGGAGTTGTGAGTTTAGAGCAACTTTTCATTCATTCTTATTTCATACTGAGTCCAAACATTATTCGTAAGTCAAGGTAGTTTTTAATGTGACGTTATAAAACGTATGGAAACATGTTAGGTGTTACTTATCACACAGTATAATTACATAGTAAAACAGCAGAGATTAACATGCCATTTCATAATGTGTACATTTATTTTTAGCACATGATGATGATGAAGATGATGATGATGCCGCCATAGACACAGAAATGCAATCAAGTGACCATGAAGAGGTTCCCATTGAAACAGTTACACAGCCAAATCGTCCATCAAGTAACACATACGATGCAATAGTAGCTTCTGAGGGAAAAATTGTTGAAGCTGAAAATCGTCGCCATTCAGATCTGATGACAGTGCACGAAAGGATGATATCACTGCAGGAAGAAACGATATCACAATTGTCACATCTCCACAGAGTCTTCATTGAAGTGCCTAAACAATTGCAAAAAATAAACACGTCATTAGAAGCATTAGTTGTTCAGCAAACCCAAGCTAATTACTTGAGAATGACTACAGTACCAAATTTCAACTTTAACACATCACATGAAGGATCTTTACATGGTGGTCATTTTTCACCCCACGCATCTGATGTTCATTCCCCAGGTCGGGATGTTACCGGTAAAGTAGCAGAAAGTTCTGTGCATGTTCCTGACAACATCCTACCGCTGCCATCTGTAGAAATTCTGGAGCTGACACCTACAAAGTAGGCGGCAAAAACAAAAATGCACAAGCAGTTACTACTGACCAGTTTTTGGACACAAACAAAAAAAAACAAACATGAAACGGACCAACCATCAGTTGTGCACTGTGTACCAACTTGCTCACATGTGTCAGTGGGCACAAGCCCTTTCCGTGATCAGTCACTGGCCACAAGCCCTGCCCGTGAACAGTCACTGGCCACAAGCCCTGCCCGTGAACAGTCACTGGCCACAAGCCCTGCCCGTGAACAGTCACTGGCCACAAGCCCTGCCCGTGAACAGTCACTGGCCACAAGCCCTGCCCGTGAACAGTCACTGGCCACAAGCCCTGCCCATGAACAGTCACTGCCCACAAGCCCTGCCCATGAACAGTCACTGCCCACAAGCCCTGCCCGTGAAGTGGCACAGGCCACTCAAAGTGGCTCTGTTGTGACTCAAGTTGTAGCCAAACGGAAAAGAAAAATCCAAGAGACAACAAGCAGGCCTGTGACTCGCTCTCAAAAGGAAAAAAAATAATACATGTTATAATTAAGTAAATATGTCTTTGGCCTTGTTTTGTTGACTTCAGATTATCTAATGAATATTGTATGTATTCTGAAGACCTGTTGTTTCCAAACATTCAAGTATGTCATTGTACACGTGAAGTTTTGTAAATGTTAACAGTCCTAATGAATGGTGTTATTAATATTTATGTATTAATCATCTGCTCAGTAATGGTCCACCAGGACCCAGTTGCTATGTTTAGAGAAGCTGCCATTTACTTACCTGCAAAACATTGTATTTGGGTGTGTTACTTGATGTAATCATTGCATGTAAATATTATTCACATGCAATTAAAAACACACATCTATTTAACTGCTAACATCTTTCTTGTCCGTGTACAGCAGGATTAAGTGTTAAATATTACTTACCTTCACCTTGCTTGAACATTCTAATGTTGTCCTTTAATCATTTATGAGTTCTGTTTTCAATAACATATCTGTGAATGTTTAGTAATATATATGTAGTATGTATGGATATATGTACACACACACACACAGTGTGTATGTATATATATATATATATATATATATATATATATATATTTATATATATATATATATATATATATAAATATATATATATATATAAATATATATATATTATTTGTACTATCTAAACTGGTATACATGTATTTTCACAATACATACACTTAATGCTTCCTTGTGAAAACACAGTATTGTAATAATACAGGCCTACTGTTTGTGAAATATACTTACTGAGAGCCTATAACAGTATGGGCCTTAAACAATTATTAATCACTTAATTCACTCATGTTTATCACCATTTAAATAGGTTTCATACAAGGCCTACTTACTGCCATCAATATGATCTGTGTAGAACTGGATTACATAGATATATTAATGGTTGTAACACTACAGGCCTTCTCAATTAAAAAAAGGCGTTGTTTGATGGTAAATCACAATTGCTCACAAGCCAATGCCAAAGGCCATACAACATTGTAAGCCTCTGTTATTTAAACCTTTAAATAAATCACACCAATATTAAAATCCCTCTTTACATATAAGCCATTAAATATTGTAATATACACACACATTAAAAGTTTGGTTTTACACACATATACATATGTATATTGTAATATATATATATATATATATAATATATAATATATATTTATTTATATATTATATATTTATGAGACAGATATATATATATACATATACACACTTACTTAAACTCTGATGCAGTTAGGGAGTTAACCACACTGAAAAATACACACTGAAATGTATGGGAAAAAAAAGATTAAAACATTTGCAGGTGTGTGTGTATTTCATTATAAGGCTGTGTAAGCACTATTTTCATAAAGCGTACAATGTTTCTTTCCTCAACCCACATTGTTTTTTAATTAAAATTGTACAGTTGTTTTGAGAAAGTAGATAAAAGTAGCTTCATGTGGCATTCACACTGAAATGCCTATCAGAAACCACAAATGTGAACCAATTATTTGTACAACTCCAATTGGTGCTTGAAAACAGGAGTAAAAGAAGAAACATTTTCTGACCTTGAATGGAAAGACACTACTGCTGCGGCCGAGTTTATTCGAGCATTTGCCCGTTCTCGGCCGCAGCAGTAACCTGGCGCGCGCCAGAGGGTGCCGGGCGCGTGCCGAAGACACGGAGGAGCGCCCTCCGATCGGGGCTTTCTCCCTCCCGCTGCCGGGTCCGCCGCGTCCCCCGGAACCCCCTGCCGCCATCCCCCACATCGCGGGACACCAGGGCTCCCTCGGGGAGCCCTGGACGCGCGTGCAGGGGGCGCAGGCACCCGATGACGCGTGACCGCGCGTCGATGACGCGCGGCACGCCGAGGGAGTGCGGCTAGCATGCCTGGGCATCCCCAGGCTTGCGGAGCTAGCCGCACTCAAATAAAATGTGCCGCCTGTGTAAATAGATAACATTCTACTAGTTTCAGCATTCTGAGCAGACAACATTGAAGTAGAGTCAGATTTTCTGTTAAGCTGCAATGGCTAATGATATCATTCAAAACAGCCATCCACACAAAGGCTATAAAATGATGATAGCGGAGGCGATCGTCTCAACTGCGGAACAGAAAGCCAACGTGGGCCAAATCTATGATTTGATTAGAACAAAGTATCCTTATTACCAAGAACCTGGGCGGGCGCGAAATTTTAAATCCTCTGTAAGATTCACTTTATCAACTAATGAATGTTTTGAACGTGTGCAGGATAAGCTACAAGAAAGGTATGGTTTTTGGCAGATTGCTAAGGAAAATAAAATCACCGTGGAACACGGCACATATATTGTGCTAAATAGCATATTTCTTCCTAATAACAATAGCAATGGATCCGCTACTACTGTTCCGTGTGAATCGATACCTGCTGCAATATCTGCACCCTCCATTCCTGAAACACACATTCTACAAGAACATAACTACTATGATTTTTTACCAAGCCTTTCTGCTGCAAACGCATTCGAATGGGTAACCGAAGAAATGAACCTACCTCCGGACCAATTGTTTGAAGAAGGCAGTGGCGATTCCTATGAGCGCCTCATGGAGGAGATGTGTGTCATACAGGATTCAGCGTTTGGGTCAACCATGGATGCAAATGCATTGGTTTTCTGGAGCGACCAGTTGCAGGCAGACAAAGTGTTACTTCTACAAGAATGGTAAATATAACAATCGTTATGCCTTGACTCAGCGTTAAAAGTATTTTTTTTTTGTAACCACCATTTTTACTCTAAATGCGTGGATACAGCGTAACATTGCAGACTGCATAACATGTAGCGATCACAAACACATTGTTTCCTATTACAATATAGTAGAACCAGAAAGATTAGTACACATTGCTCACGGAATAAATATATGTTCTTTCCCCTCCCTTTAAACATGTTACCATAACTGTAACACACACCTGTTTTTTTATCATGCAACATCTTAAAAAAAACCCGGTCGACCACGTATGACGTGGGACCCTTGTCATGTGCCAAGGCGTCCTTAAAAAGGATTACGGATGTAAGTCCCGCCCCCAAGCGACGTGCGCGCGTCAAAGCCTATTGGCTGTGTTGTTTTGTTATAGTTACGGTAACTGCACTGTGTCATGCGTGCGCGTCTGTGTTTGTGGGCGTGCACTGGGCGTTAGCCGAATGTTAATTGAGTGGGAGGAGTGTTTGCGTGCGCTTCACGCTGGCTTAACATGACGTCACACGTATTGCATTTGCGCATTATGTTATCGGCCGTGCTTTCTGTCCACACACGTCTGTTTAAAAAGAATACAGATGTAGTCGTTTAGAACGAATGTAGTTTCTCCTTCATTGTATTAGAAAGAAATATTTTATGGTTAATGGTATTTACAACATGTATTGAACGCACAACGTACGCATTGTTTTGCGCATGCTCTAACACTTAGTCGACCCAAGCGTGAAGTGCGTGCGCACAGTAAGATGTGCGCGCACATTTTTAAGTATACACCCAACGTTAACTTCATATACATAGTTATGCGTTCTACTAATTTTACAAACGAATACATAATGATGTTTAGTTGTACTTCTAACATATAACTGAGTGACGTGTGTATGTACACAATCATATAGAGATGTGTAACGCGTTGTCACGGATACTTATATAGTAAGGTGCCATCTTTGATCATCATGTGTTTGCTGTATTTCAGAGATGTCGGGCAAGATACAATCGGATCAATGTATGATTTCAGAAGAGTCTAACTTTATATGAGATGATTGTGAGGAGGAGCCACCGACTACTATACTACATATGGAACTAATTTTATATTGCTTGCAGCGCTTATTAACAAACAATTAAAAATGTGATACCCTTATGCCTATATTGCATAAGCACTTAATTAACATAATGATGTTGCAAAAGAGTGCAGCTAGAAATTTTCTTGAGTGTTCTTTAATTACTACTAACATTTTATGCCATGGTGTGTTTTATATATAACAACCATTCCCACTCTGCTAACACATTTGTGTATTCTATTGTGTAATGGAACGTATGACTGTCGAAACTATGTAATAATAATAATAATAATAATAATAGCATGTTCTTGTATAGCACTACTAGTTGTATGCAGCGCTTTACAGAGACATTTTGCAGGCTGAGGTCCCTGCCCCGTGGAGCTTACAATCTATTTTTTGGCACCTGAGGCACAGGGAGATAAAGTGACTTGCCCCAGGTCACAAGGAGCCGACATCGGGAATTGAACCAGTCTCCCCTGCTTCAAACTCTCTGTGCCAGTCTGTGTCTTTACTCACTGAGCCATTCCTTCTCCCAATGTAAAGGACACTTACAACCAACTAGCCATTTATAGTTAAAAAAATTCTTGTTACATGGGTATGTTGATGAAATGGTTTGGGACTGTAGCAAAGAATGTTATTGGCAAGATGTTGTGCTCCCCTACAATGCATGATGTTATGAATATTACATCAACATCATGTAATGAAGTACGTTTATGTGTATATTTCATGTAACAAACTAAGTATAGTTTACTGTGTTCATTAAACTTTCTAAACATAAATAGTACAGTCAATATGATGATATAACCTACCATAATAAAGCTGCTGTTATCATTTGTCGGTGTTATACATGGATCATAAACAAATTGATACAGACACAAACAGTTGTCTTAAAAAGTGTGCCTATGCTAATGTGCATGTGATTGACGTGTATATTTTGAGAATACTTGTTAATTATCATCATGATAATGATGAAGTGACGTCAATGACATTCCAAATATATTAAGAACATTGTGATTGTGGGTAATTATTAATGCAAAATTACAGTAACATTTTTGACACAATTGTGGTTTTGATTACAGTTTGACACTTGTTACATGTAGGTCACATCAACACACGTGTGACTTATACATACACATGTGACAATGTTTAATTAATGTTGACAAATAATTTATAGCATTAATAATCACCTACATTGCTAAATATAAGATGTACAAAGCATTGCTGTGATTACATGCATTCTTGCATGGAGTGTTATGATCAGTTAATTGCATCCGTGATTAATGAGCTCCCGTAAGTAAAAAAATATATACAGTTATCCCCTTCTCTCCAAACACCTCTATATTACATTAATGGAAATTATAAGGGAACATACATTAAATGTGATGAAATGGGAGTAATCATTTTATAATACAATGCACATTAAACCTCATTAGTAGCTAAATGCATGTACATGATACAGAAAGTACATGTATGTAACATTTATTGTTTACCAATATGTTGGATTTTTACTTCAAATAATTATACGAATATTGAGGTAGGCACATCTTATGACAGATGTCAGCAAATATACATACCATGATCAGTCATACTGGAGATATACCTATAATGCAATGGAACAATATATAAATTGCAATCATTGACATGCCATCTTCAGTACCGTAAGCAACACAGCAAAGTGTGTATTTGGTGTTAAATGTGCAACACCATGTATATTTTATGACATTCAAAATGTAAACCAGCCTGGTGTACACATCATATGGATGTACATGTTACACTGCAACAATAACATTGTATGTAACCATACTGCAAGAATGAATGACTATGGCCATACTATGTGTATTGTGTTTGCATAAGGAACAACACAAAGGTTAAATATTACTGCTTTGTTACACCAGTTGTATTCACATACACACAACTAATTTACAATGGAAGAGGGATTATATAACCTGTGCAACAATAACATACCGGTGCCACATCCCTTTGTGCACACAGCAGAGAAAAGAAAAGATTATAAGCTCCTCGGGGCAGGGACTCCTCTTCCTTAATGTTATGTTTGTCTAAAGCACTTATTCCCATGATCTGTTATTTATATTATCTGTTATTTATTCGATTACCACATGTATTACTACTGTGAAGCGCTACTGCACCGACACACTTTATTTGAGCAAATACCCAGTATGTACCTGGCAGATACCTGGAATGCGCCGCTCCTCACCTCTGACAAGCCCCGTTGCGTTTGCCTTCCGAGCCTGGGTTCATGCCTGGCTGACGGGCGGCTGATCTGTTAAATGATAATGATTAGGATTTAATAGGCTGCAATGCTTCGCGTGTCTACCAGATGGCATAAATTCATGAATTGTAATGCAGTATATATATATATATACTGTGCAGTATTGCAGCCAGCGGGAATAAAATGCTTCAATCCCTGCCTGGAAAATAACCCAATGCACTCGGGCAGAAAACAGTTACAAACCTCAATACACCCGGGTATACCCGAATTCGTGGGACTAGCCGAGCTCGAATAAAGTGTGTCGCCAGTGTATGTACATTAATGGCGCTATATAAATAAAGACATACAATACAATACAACCCATATTCATCTGTGTCCTAACAGAAGGTTATATAAAGAAACACTATTGTTAATATAACATAATTAATCTATAAAAGTAGTACTAGGAACATATATGTTTTTACTTACAAGAAAAAAAGGAATTTATGAGATTCTGGCGTGTCTGGCCACCACTGGCTGTTTGTTCATTTTCAGCAGCTACATGGGTGGGATGCTCGTCTACCAAAGGCTCAGCTATGTCTGATTGTACATTGTGTCTGAGTGCCACATTGTGCAAAATGCAACAGGCAATAATAATATCAGACACTTTTTGAGGCTTGTATAGAAGAGCCCCACCAGTTCTGTCGAGGCACCTAAATCTGGTCTTGAGTAGGCCAAATGTCCTCTCTATAACAGATCTTGTAGAGATATGGGCTGCATTGTACCTCTCCTCTGCTTCAGTTTGAGGGTTTAGCACCGGAGTCAAGAGCCACGGCCTAATTCCGTATCCTGAGTCACCTATAATCAATGGAGCACACATAAGCTTACATTAGTGATAAGATTCTACAATGAAAACATTCCTAAAGAAAAATGTGTTTTGTGTTACAACATCCAAATCTGTACTCACCCAGCAGCCAACCATGTTCAAAATGTCCCTCTTCGAACGCATGGAAGACTGAAGAGTTCCTCAGGATAGAGGAATCGTGACTGGAACCATAGAATTTGGGTACCACATGCATTATCCTCATCGTGGCATCACATACCACCTGTACATTCAGTGAATGGTAGTGCTTACGATTACGGTAAACATGCTCACTCTGACTAGGTGCAATCAAAGCTACATGTGTGCAATCGATTGCACCCAGCACACATGGTATCCCTGCTATATTATAAAAGCCATTCCTGACTTCCAGCCACTCTGTCGCCTCTGTAGGAAAATGAATATAATTCCTAGCGCGTCTATTGAGTGCATAGAGAAACTGGGTAAAGGCACGCGAGAATGTAGATTGCGAGACCCCGCCCACTATGCCCACAGTTGTCTGGAATGACACGGAAGCAAGATAATGTAATGAGCACAGCATTTTAACAAGCCCAGGGACTGCACGACCTCTGGCTGTCAAAAAATCTAAATCTCCCCTTATCTCTTCATAAAGAGATAAGATTGCTGCTGAACTCAAACGATAGCGACTGACTATCTCCTCCTCATCCCATTTAACAGGGTTCTCTCCCTGTACACACGAGGACGAGGCACAACTTGTCTCCTCTGTCTTCTCCTCTGATCTCCTGTCCCTCTACCTGTCCCTCTCCCTGTCCCTGTCGTATCTGCGTGCCTGTCCCTGTCACTGTCCCTGGCTCTGTCCCTCCCTTGCCCTATGTCATTCTCTTCATCAGCAAGCATGTCATGAAAAAGAATGTTCCTCCGTCTCCTAAACAATCGCAACATGTTGAAATGAGTAGCTGTGAATGAGCAGGTAATGGGCGTCCTTTAAATAGGTATGTGATGATGTCAGGTGACATAGTAAAAAGCAAGGTGTTACATTAACATATTAAACTACTTGGCTCACAAGCTGTGTCCATTTGATCAAAGAATTATTTGTTCTGTGTATTCAGCAGGCAATCATGATATTTGCCAATGATGTAACGTGAAGCTTTGTACAAACATTGTTTACAAATTATTAGTGTAATGTGCAATGCATGTAACACTTCTGAACGCAACAGTCAGTCATGTAAATAGACAAAAAGCCTGAGCTTGACGTGTAAAATGTTTGCTGCAACATGTGTAATTAGCCTTGTTATTGTCACATGTTCACAACAATGAATTCTCGTGTGCATATGCATACATTTATGTAATGAGGATAGTTGCTATAGAATCAGTTTGAAAGGTGTCACAATGATTAATTACTGTACATGTGTGTACAAGTTAGGTTGAAGTGCTTGTAATGCAACGGTTACAATGTGAACATGCAATGTGATTGAGTGTCCAATAAGTGACGTCATGACAAAAGGGAGGACCCAAAGTACATGTAAACATGAGAAGAAAGATGTACATGAACGTTTAAAGATGCGTTACACATTACAAGCATTGTGTAATGTAAAGCAACATGAATATACGGTGGATGTGTTAGATGTGTGACATGTGTAACATCATATAAAGAATTGTCGCTCAGTTCAGTAAAATGTGTGATATGATGTGAGGTTCTCCTTTAAGAGTTGAGTATAGGATTTTCCCTTGACACATCATCACATGATGAGTAATGTGACATGCAAATGATGAAAACATCTAAAAGTACAATGTAAATCAAATAATACACGTCAGGTGTGACACAATGCAGTGAATGCCCCCCACACTGTAATGCTAATCACATTTGTATTGTGAGCAATGGAATGTAAACAGTACTATAATGTTATACGTCCCCGCTCCATTGACTCCATTGATGTGCAGATGATTTTTTTTTTCTAAGTGCCGTTCCGGCAGCCTTAGCGATCGTTCTCCCCTCCAACTTGCCAACTTTAGTTGGCGGGAGAAATTGGCCATAACATCTCAATTTCTTAGTGCCGATCAGCCCCGATAAGCTGATTTTGGTACTTGAATACAGCCGATTAAAAAAAGTGGCGATAAGTGCCGAAAACAGGCTTATCGACAGCAGACTGGCCATATCAAAATTATCGGCTACGAAACCTGCCGAAATCAAGCACATATCGGCGCTTACTGAATCTCAAACCCAATTTTGCCTATAAAATGGCGAAAAAAACCTTATCAACGCTTACTGCATTGAGCCCATAGTGTAGCTGAAATACACTTGCTAGGTGTGAGAACCACAATCGACCAGGTATGAGTATTAACGACTCTTAAAATGAAGGGTTGGCCATTTGACCAGTGAACTGATCAGGTATATAACTGATGAGAGCAGTAGGACAATACATTAATATGGATGAGGGCTAATCCTGAAAGCTCATTCAGTTTGTGGTCCAAATATCAAGCTCACACTCAGGATTCAACAATGAAACTGGATGTGTGGAAATACAGCTTACCCCATTTACAGTATCATGATATGCTGTAGTGCCTAGTGATTATTAACTAAAATGTATCTATATTTTCTACTTTCTCTTGTAATGGATCCTTCAAATTTACACGTCAGTGGAAGATTTCAGTATAATTGAACTTCATTTGTTTTTTCACCAATATTTCTGATGGGAGCTTTGACGTGTGGCAGTACTGCATGTGTGTAATCAATTTTCAACAAATTATAAAATGCTATTAAAAGCAAACACACATTTTTTTTTAAATATTAAAATTTCCATTTTAGTTACATTTTTTTGTTTAGACCTATATACTTTTATTGTCACCAGTGGATATCAATCAATATTAATATAAACTGTATTTGGAAAAACCCTCAGTCAAATTGAATAACCAACCAAAAGCATGTACCGTTTTGCAGAGCATTAATAATTTATGCAACATGAACGAGAGATATGTTTTTCGGTCAGCAAAGGAGTGTTGCATAAATAAATGTATTTCCAACCCTCTGTTTCAGTCAGGGATGTTTGGCGACAATGGCTATTAGACATTACACAGAAAATTGATCAAGCTGTCATCAGTAGTGCTTCTAGTCAAAAGTACTAAAAGAGACCTCTGCTTCTATTAAGCTGAGGACTTTATACCCAGCCTTTGCAACAAGTAATTGGTTAGAGCATGACTGTGGATAGAAACAAGCAGAACATTTGCTGTAGCTATGAGGAGCATTGAGAGGCAGTGTCTGCAGCTAAATAACTGTTGCTTTTCAATGAAATGACCTTTCCTGGAACATCTGAACCATTGTCTAATATAAAAATCCGGGATCTGGTGCAGCCCTTTCTGTTTCTAGCGTTGACAAGAATGTTTGTCTTATGATGCTAGCTATCTAATGTAGAGAAAATGAGCTTACCGTCAAGCTGTGAGTACCTGACACTGGAGAAGGTGGCTAGGTTCCGATGTGCCTACATTCATGGATCACCTTATGCTATCAACAAACCTATCGATATTAATCAGCAGAAGAAACGGTAATTCACTGTGATTGTTGTGATACAGTATGCAGAGTATATGTGTTCCTGTGTTGAGTCAACATGTATTGAATTGGGCAACATTTTATGTTATTATTATTTATTTTTTAAGTTTTTTGGTCATTCTCAGATGTGTAATATACCCATTTTGAATCCACTCATTTTAAATCATTGTCTTTTTTTTTTAAAGGAAATATTTTTTAACAGGAATAAGGGCACTGCATCAAATTTACTTTTTATAATTACATTTTAATTTGGAACAGTTTTAAGTGAAAGATCAAATTGTAACAACATATTTTTTTATACATTATATAAATATATATACACATACACACACACGCGCACACACACATATACATATATAGAAAGTGTATGCGCTAATGTTTTTACATTCTAAATGTCCTTGGAGTTTCATCACAAATAATCCCATGTTGCACAAATGTGCAGATGTACAGATGGACTGATGTTAATGCATTTCCTATTCATGACCATTAAAGCAAAGCGGTGCTCAACAAACTATTTTCTGAGAATTCACAATGTATTTCCCAATCCAGCCCTGAAGTGCATCAACAGAATTAGCAAAAGAAAATAGATTAAATGCTTTGAGGCACTGGGTGTACTGTATATTAACGTTTAAATGTTTATACAATGATTTGTATTGTAATTGCTAGCATTGGTCATTGTGAAGCTCACATTGAACTCTAATACAATTAGAGATGTATTATTGCCTTGCCAATTTGTTCAGGTTTCACAAGGAAAACATAAGCCTGTGTTCATTTAAAATGTTATTGCATAAGTACAATAAGGACACAGGCCAGGTTTCAGCTTTATTTTTTTACCTGACAACATAAATGTATAATGAATATGCAATACACAGAGTAGGAGTTGAAAGCTTTTTTTTACTTGATTTATATCTGATGTACTGTACACCAAAAGGCAGGGATTCATTTTGGGTAAAATAGCTCAAATCGCTGCTCAGTACAAAGAGAGTTTCTCCCTCTGTTCATCTCTTGTTGCCTTGTGACAAGTTACGGTTACAAATGAAACCATTTAGTCAGGAGGTTATCTATTCATTTGTAGATTTGCGCTGTGATAGTAGTAGCACAGGATTTAATTACACTATTGCAGACGATCATGTCAAAGTGTGAGCAGTGGTGCTTGCTCCCACATAATCACTGAATGACACCAGCCATTGCAGCTCTCGAAAGGGAAATCACTGGAGTGCTCATTTGTGGATAGTGATGTTTAGTATAGGGTAGTGATGTTTAGAATAGGGTAGTGATGTTTAGTATAGGGTAGTGATGTTTAGTATAGGGTAGAGATGTTTAGTATAGGGTAGTGATGTTTAGTATAGGGTAGTGATGTTTAGTATAGGGTAGAGATGTTTAGAATAGGGTAGTGATGTTTAGTATAGGGTAGTGATGTTTAGTATAGGGTAGAGATGTTTAGAATAGGGTAGTGATGTTTAGTATAGGGTAGTGATGTTTAGTATAGGGTAGTGATGTTTATAGTATAGGCTAGTGATGTTTAGTATAGGGTAGTGATGCTTAGTATAGGGTAGTGATGTTTAGTATAGGGTGGTGATGTTTAGTATAGGGTAGAGATGTTTAGAATAGGGTAGTGATGTTTAGTATAGGGTAGTGATGTTTAGTATAGGGTAGTGATGTTTATAGTATAGGCTAGTGATGTTTAGTGTAGGGTAGTGATGCTTAGTATAGGGTAGTGATGTTTAGTATAGGGTAGTGATGTTTAGTATAGGGTAGTGATGTTTAGTATAGGGTAGTGATGTTTAGTATAGGATAGTTAATTTTTGTATATGGTAGTGATGTTTAGTATAGGATATAGTATAGGATAGTTAATTTTTGTATATGGTAGTGATGTCTAGTATAGGGTAGTGATGTTTAGTATAGGGTAGTGATGTTTAGTATATGGTAGTGATGTTTAGTATAGGGTAGTGATGTTTAGTATAGGGTAGTGATGTTTAGTATAGGATAGTGATGTTTAGTATAGGGTAGTGATGTTTAGTATAGGGTAGTGATGTTTAGTATAGGGTAGTGATGTTTAGTATAGGGTAGTGATGTTTAGTATAGGGTAGTGATGTTTAGTATAGGATAGTTAATTTTTGTATATGGTAGTGATGTTTAGTATAGGATATAGTATAGGATAGTTAATTTTTGTATATGGTAGTGATGTCTAGTATAGGGTAGTGATGTTTAGTATAGGGTAGTGATGTTTAGTATAGAGTAGTGATGTTTAGTATAGCGTAGTGATGTTTAGTATAGGGTAGTGATGTTTAGTATAGGGTAGTGATGTTTAGTATAGGGTAGTGATGTTTAGTATAGGGTAGTGATGTTTAGTATAGGGTAGTGATGTTTAGTATAGGGGTGTAAGGGAGTGTGCTGCAGCTGCAGGTAATTCCTAGCACGTGAAACATGTTTCTAATTCTTTATGGCTTTCTGGGGTCTGTTATGAACAAAGGCGATGTTTAGATCTCCTCACTTGTTATACAATGTACAGGGTGGCCACCTCTCTGGGTTTGTACCGGAGACGCTGGGTTTCGGGCACTTACCTCCGGGCTACGGGTTGCCATTGTCTATCTACGGGTGGCGGTGGGGTGCGGTGTGGTGGTGTCTCCCAGTATCCTTCTGCAATTCCCCCTCCAACTGCAGTGTACATGACTGTGCGGCGTCAAATGAAGCCGCATTTCCATGGCAACCGGACGTCATGACGCCACGCAGCGTCATGATGTCCGGTTGACATGACAACGTGGCGGCATTTGCCGCCGCACAGCCATGTTCACTGGAGTTGGAGGGGGGATTGCAGCAGGATGCCGGGACACGCCGCCGCACCACGCCGCACCAAGTAAGGGATTTTATTGTTTTCTCCGCGTTGGCCTTCAGTAGAAGGTGGCAACCCTGACAATGTATGATTCCACATAAAATGTTCAAGGTAAAACAAAATTACTTAAACAACTAGACGATGGTCAGTGTGAGTAGTGTAATACTGAGAAATTATTCAAATGCAGTGTGGTGCTGCAGTGTAAGTATCACACACTCTTAATCCCAGATCCACAAAGCCTCGTAAGGTCTCTTAATGTGACGTTAACATCATTTAAAGCAGGTACTTTCCCCTCTTTTTTTTCTTGTTTGTATATGTAAATCATATGACAATGTATAATTGTACATTCTTATCTAAGCTGGCAATCGTTTGGTGCTCCTGTTATACATCTGTAAAAATCCTGATTGTGTGCTTAACGAAATGGCCACTTTGTAACTTTGTGCTGCAGTCTGTGAAATGCTGCAGCTGATATGTAACATTATATTACTAAGTGTAATACATTATTGTTACAGTTTTCAGAGTGATAGACAATCTGCTGTTTGGAACACAGCAACAGATCTGTTTGTGATACTTTGTTGCCAAAGGGAAGAGCTTAAAAAGGTGTGTGAGAGCCTGTTTCAAAAGTGGAAGTAGATATAAAGCTCTAAATAGTTGCTCTAGCAACCATAGGACAATCGGTACATTTAAAAAATAATTTAAAATGGCAGGAGTTTTTTTTTTTATTTAAATGTAGCCCGTGTTATCTAATACTACAGAACTGATTTATTTTTCAAGTTTTGCTGCTTTAAAGTCACGTTAAGCTCACCACATAACTTGAAAGGCCAATGATGTAACGCTAAGTCATGTTTTCTCCCAGAAAGAGCATCGCGTTAACTGTAATGGCTGTTCTTTGCAGTGACATGCAAATGAGACATTATCATATCATCACACAGATGTACTGTAGCAAACATTAAGGAATTGTGAGTGAGGTGAGGGCAATTGTAAGGGTTGAAATTGAGGAGGAGGGATTGAGCGACAGAGGGGAGGAGAGAGGGGACAATGAGTGAGGTGAGATAAATAAAGGAGAAGTGAGAGCAAAGAGTTGAGAGAAAGAGAGGGCTGGGGGTGAAAGAGAGGGTGGGTAGACAGGGCCGCGAACACAGGGGCCATTGTAGAAGTTATAGTCCTGGGCCCCAGGAAAGCTGTTAGTGACCCTGCCTGCTCCACACAGACTACCGTTGTCTCTGCTGCTGCCCTTCTACTGCCCCCCTACAGCAGCAATGGGGAGGACAGTATCCCCCCAGAATGTTTTTGCCCATTTATTGGCCCGTCTGAGAAAAAGCTTGGCCACACTTGAGTTATGCCCTTCCGTACAAAGTGTGTTATCATCTATGCCAGCGGTGTGCAAACTGGGGGGCGCGCCCCCCAGGGGGGAAGGAGAATTTGCAGGGGAGGCGCGGGCTGTTACAGAGGCCCCGCACTCTTCCCCCAGGCATTTAATTTAATGCCAGGGGAGGCGTGAGGCCTCTGTAACCTCACTTACCTACTGGTAGCCGGGTTTTCAGCGATGCGTCGCCATGGCAACGCGGTGCCAAATGACGCTGCGGGGTCATGTGACATCACGTGTCGCCATGGCAACGCACGTCAAGTGACGCGGTGGGGTCATTGTCATTTTGAAGCCGTGCCTTCGGTGGAGGGGGGGCGCGAACGCTGCAGCTCCCAGGAAGGGGGCCGCAGCTGAAAAAGTTTACGCAGCGCTGTTCTATGCCACAAGGAAAAATGGTCCACACCCATCCAAAATGACTAACTTTGAGGAAAATAGATCATACTGTATGAAATAGTGGACAATCATAAAAACTATTCTTATGTTTTTCTGAAAGGAAAAAAAACTAAAAGCTGCTGACATAACCAGTATTATTTTTAAGGATTTACCCTGCATCAGAAATACGCTTTTGGTTGCTGTTTCCTTGTCTCATACTTACTGGGGGGAATGATAGGGGGGAGGGGGTGGTCGCTGCTGTCTACAAACTCCTAATCTTTCTCCATCAAGGATTGACCTAATTTTGCCCAATTTAATTTGTAAATCACCATTTTTTTTCTGCTTTCCCAAATACATAATCTTACATTTATCTGTATTAATGCTTTGGGATACTGGTCGCGTCCCTTATCGACGCCACCTACTTCAATATCCCACTGATGAACAGGACAATATTACGACGTAGTATTTAGAGAGCTTTTAAACCAGGATATTGGACTGACTATAGTACAGCAGTATATATGTGTGACAGATATGAATGTAGATAGTTTGATGTAGAATGTGTATGATATTCATACTATCCATCTACAGATGCATTATGAGAATTTACAGTAGTCTGATGCACAGGGTTATATTCCTTTATCTCATCTGATCTTCACGTACTGTCCACACTCCATGTTCTGCTCTGACATGTCCGGTCACTGTTTTGTGATACAGCCACACAAAGGTTGCGAAACACTGTGCTACATTGCTTCCATACTGAAGTACTGCTGCGGCCGAGTTTATTCGAGCATTTGCCCGTTCTCGGCCGCAGCAGTAACCTGGCGCGCGCCGGAGGGTGCCGGGTGCGCGCCGAAGCAGCGGAAGAGCGCCCTCCGATCGGGGCGCTCTCCCTCCCGCTGCCGGGTCCGCCGGGTCCCCCGGAACCCCCTGCCGCCGTCCCCCACATCGCGGGACACCAGGGCTCCCTCGGGGAGCCCTGGACGCGCGTGCAGGGGGCGCTGACACCCGATGACGCGTGACCGCGCATCGGTGACGCGCGGCACGCCGAGGGAGTGGGGCTAGCAAGCCGGGGCATCCCCCGGCTTGCGGAACTAGCCCTACTCGAATAAAACGTGTCGGTAGTGTATAGAGTGGATATTTCACTTATATCCATCCTAAGGCCGCATCCATAGTCTGCGCGATGTCACGTGCGGCACGAACAAAAGGCCATACCTCAGTGAGGCAGGCCATAGAGCCTGTGACCGTGCTCAGACAAAATTATTTGATTTTGTCGCGCGACGGCCGGGTCACGTGAGTGGTTCAGCCAATGAGGGCGAATCGTTCATGTGACGTCACGGGCACACCCCAGGCACGTCTCCCTCGTCGGGTCCTCTGGGGCAGGCGAGCGCAACGCCACGCGTGCGCCTGCATATGGCTTGGCCTCCGATATACTTTACTGCTCTGGACACCAGATTATACGTACAACCAGTGCTACTTACTAACTATCCAGAACAGTTTATCTGCCTCACCAGCGGGGATTTTAATTACAGTATCACTGTTTATATTTATCACCTGCGTCGTTGTTTTTGAATAATAAAACCTTTTTGTTTTTCTTATTGACATTTGTGGTATATACTCTAGCTCCTTGGACTACCTATTAATATTTATGAGGTGTATTATATATAGTACATCCTCTTTAGGAATATTTGTATCCTGGGACTGATTGAGTCGTACTCTAATACCCTTTGTACCCTGAGTGCAATCAACTAGGGATCTAGAGTGAATGCTCTGTTTCTCACATTCTGTTGTTAATATCCTTCTGTCTTAATCAATTAGAATGGATAGTGTATCGTTTATAGTTCAATTTTTACTAGATTCTTAGGTTTTCTACCATGTTCTTTAGTCTCTTTTAGGTTTTTTTTCATGTAGTTCATAGTTATTGTTTTGCTTGGTTTTGGTTTTGCTCAACATATGACATACACTGGCGACACACTTTATTCGAGCTCGGCTAGTCCCACGAATTCGGGTATACCCGGGTGTATTGAGGTTTGTGACTGTTTTCTGCCCGAGTGCATTGAGTTATTTTCCAGGCAGGGATTGAAGCATTTTATTCCAGCTGGCTGCAATACTGCACAGTATATATATATTTACTGCATTACAATTCATGAATTTATGCCATCTGGTAGACACGCGAAGCATTGCAGCCTATTAAATCCTAATCATTATCATTTAACAAATCAGCCGCCCATCAGCCAGGCATGAACCCAGGCTGGGAAGGCAAATGCAACGGGGCTTGTCAGAGGTGAGGAGCGGCGCATTCCAGGTATCTGCCAGGTACATACCGGGTATTTGCTCGAATAAAGTGTGTCGGTGCAGTAGTGTAATAGGTTGTTCTGTATTCATTATTTTTACTCTAAAAATCTATTTAAGGTTATAAACATACTTTTTAGTTTCTCAACTCTCTAGCCCCTAATATATATGCTGTGAAGCTGATTACCCATGCTGGAAAAGAGTAGAGCTTATTTTTTTTTAAAATGGGACTAAAATATTCTCTATCTCGAGAGATGTTCAACTCATTTTTAGAGGGAGCAGACATTCCTACTGTACTTCAATGTCAATGGCCAATTTTAGCAATTATACATAATGAAGGGAGAGATCCACTACACTGTGGCAATTATAGACCCATATCTCTATTGAATTCGGATTTAAAAATGTATAGCAAAATTCTAGCAAACTGACTAAACCCGATCCTCCCAAAACTCATTCATATACTGTAGATCAAGTAGGCTTTGTCACAGGTAGACAAGCCTCAGACAATACTAGAAAAATTATAAACATTATGGACCATGTGCATTTGACTGACACAAAGGCCATTCTATTAAGTCTGGAAGCGGAAAAAGCGTTTGATAGAATACAGTGGGCATTTTTAGACCAAACAATGTTAAAATTTGGATTTTCGGGCCCCTTCCTGGAGGGTGTTAGAGCTCTCTACAGGACGCCCACAGCATATGTCAAACTCCCTGGAGGAGACTCAGATCCCATCAAAATAAAAAATGGTACCAGACAGGGATGTCCCCTACAGTATCTTCGCTTTATCGATTGAGCCACTAGCGTCAATAATCAGAGAAGATGTAAATATTCACGGAATCCAGATAGGTGGGACAAACTGTAAGATTTCGCTTTTTGCGTATGAGATAATTTTGACACTAGCCAGGCTAGCCAGGCTATAAAATTAATAACGATAAATCGGAAGCACTAAATTTAACCCTTCCTGCCCCGGAAATCAAGCTTTTACAAGCAAATTTTAGCTATAAATGGAGCCAGACGCATATCAAATAACTAGGAATTTATATAGCAAATTCATACCAAAAACTATACCAAAGCAATTTCCCAGCCTTGTTTGAAAAAATAAAAAAATATCTCCAGACCTGGAACAGTTTCCAGATATCCTGCTAGGCAGGATAGCGTCTGTCAAAATGAATATATTACCAAGAATCCTATATTTTTTCCAGACGCTTCCGATAAAAGTACCTCTCTATGAGCTGAAAAATATTCAGAATAGAATCTTTCAGTTTATATGGAAAGATAAAAGAGTGAGAGTGGTAAGATCGTTAATGCTTGCCCCAAGAGAGAGTGGAGGTATGGGGGTCCCGGATATCATCAAATACTACCAAGCGGCCCATTTAAACAAGTAGTAATGTGAAATAGTGACCCAGCAGCTTGCTGATGGGTGGGGATAGAGTCATCCTATGTGAGCCCTTCCTCTCTTCCGGTGTTCCTGTGGTCCAGCCCAGAGAGAGAGGGACAAACGGGAAGATTTGAACTGGGGTCGATGAGGTGCACATGGGAAATTTGGTCTAAAAGTAGAAGGAAGTATTCAATGTCTGTGAACCCTTCTTTGCTGATATCATTAGTTAACAACCGTGCGTTTCATCTGGGATGTTCGCAAAAATATTCCAGGAGACTCAGACAAATGGGTATTACAAGGGCAGAGGATATAGTTGAAAAGGGGAAAAGCCTCACTTATCAAGAACTAAAACAGAAAGAACAAACAAAATATTTACAAATCTTTAGCTATCTCCAGATCAGACACTTTCTGCAGACAGCCTCAAAAAATACAGATTTTATGGAATTAACAACATTTGAAAAAATCTGTGGAGAAGGCCTATATCAAAGGGGTCCAATCTCTGGAATATACTCGGGAATAGCATCTCATGCAACTACCCAAAATCACAATTATATGCTGAAATGGGCAGAAGACCTCAATATAGAAATAGATATAGATGACTGGAGGGATATCTGGGAATCGGCAGCCAAAACCTCAATTTGAACAAAGGAGAATATATATAAAATTCTATTTCAATGTACTTAACCCCGAGTAGACTGAGCCAGATCTTCCCAGGAACAGCAAATCTTTGTTGCAGAGGATGTGGTATGAGGGGGGACATGGCCCACATTTGGTGGTCTTGCCCGCATGTCCAAAGATTTTGGATCATGATCCAAACTATGATTTAGGAATTAACGGATCTAGGAATTCCAGTAGAACCAATGACCTTCCTGCTCGCTAAACCAATAGAAGAGCTCCAAACACCCATGAGAACGCTGGTCTCCTTTCTACTAACGGCTGCCCAATGCTGTATAGCAGCGGCATGGAAGAGGGTAAACACGCCTTCTAGGCACATGGTAATTAAAAGAATGAACGAGGTTAGACTGATGGAGAGACTATCGGCTCAATTAAATCAAAAATTGGATTGCTTTTTTAAGATTTGGGATCCATGGCCTCAGGACTAAAAACACTCTGATCCAAGGTTAAGAGAGAAAAGCAAGATTATAAACCAACTCTGTGCTATATATGAATACGAATAAGTTTCCCCCTTCCCCCTCTCCCTTACCTTCTCTCCTAGTGTCTCCTTTTCCCCCTTTCCCTCCCTCCTTACCCTGTGTCCCCCCCCCCCGCCTTTCCCCCATCTTCCACTCTTCCCTACCTCTGATCTTTATCTATCCTTTTTCCTTTACATATTCTGAAAAATAGAGGTTCATACAACAAATAAAAAGTGATCAATGAAATCAGGTGGCTTTATATGTCAAAAGACAAGAAAGAGACAATGATTCAGTTTGAAGATACAATTTATTTACACATGTATACAATTTAGATGTTTTATGTATGTATGGATATGCTATTGAGTATTGTTTTGTACAATTGCCATACGTCAAATCTAAAAACCTAGTAAAAAAGTTTGAAATAAAAAAAAAATATTCTCTAGCACAATGAAACTGCTTTATACATATCACATAGAATAAAAGAGTCTTTTGTAGAAATTCCTTGACCTCCGCCACACTTACTGTATATCACTCTCACCTCTCCCGGACGTAGCATACACATCCATTCAAAGCAATTAGAATCTCACATGTCCGAAGGTGCAGAATAATCTTTTCAACCTTCTCCTCTAAAATATGTTTCATATTTTGAGAATATAAGGCAATTTCCACAGTGGCATGCATGAAATAACCATTGAAATAATCATTTGGCCTCAATAACTTATTCCAGCTTCCTCAGAATTTTAATGCAATTTTCAGCAGATAAAACCAACCAATTAATTAGAATATGATGTTTTTCTATTAATAGCTATGGCATACAGTACACTAAAGACTGTTTGTGTTGCCTTTTACCTCTTAAGTGCATGTGCAAATATGGTAGAATATTATGTACTCTGAAAAAGTAGACTACAAATGGTGATCAATGTATTTCTCAGATGCTTTTAGGAATTAGCCAGAATCATTTATTCCCATTGACTCATCAGACTTTTTTCCTTACAGCTTTTTTGACACAGGCACCACTTCTTGGCCATGAATGTGTTTAAATAATGTGAATTATATACAACCTTTTATATGACAGAAGATTGGGTTAATAAATATTCCAATATAAGTCCTCTAACTTGTAGCAGTTTTTTTTTACGGATGAAAAATGATTGGCTAAAAAAGTCAGCCAATCAACAACGAACATCTGATTGGTCACGGCATTGGGTGTCAACTGGTAGCAGTAGAATTTAATTGGACAATACCTGGAGTGTTGGCAAGCGATGCTGGAGACTCAGTCAGTCAAATTTGGAGAGAGGCAATACGTTCTAGCCAGTGGCGTAGCTAGACATGTGCGGGCCCCCAGGCAAAAAAAAATTCAGGGCCCCATCATGTCGCTCTCTCTTTTCTCCCCCTCGTGTCTCTTTCTCTCTCTCTCTCTCTCTTTGCTCTCTCTCTTTCTTTGCTTTCTCTCTCTCTTTGCTCTCTCTCTCTGCTCTTTCTTTCTCTGCTCTCTCTCTCTTTACTCTCTCTTTGCTCTCTCTGTCTCTCCCTCATATGTATTTCTCTCTGTACTGCATTTTCTCTTTGTGTCTCTTCCATCCTGTATCCTTTCCTTTTCATGTCTGTTTTTACCCGTGTGATTTAAACCCTTCCCCTACCTCTCACCTTTCCCAGCCTGTCTCTCAGGCTGCAGCTCCAGCTCCAAGCTGCACTACTTGAGGCCCAGCCCCCTGCCCTAGGCCCCGCCCACCTACAGAGGCTCTGCAGAGGAAGGAATTTTCCCTCTGTCCTTCCTACTGCATCTCAGGGCCCTGCCCCCTGACTCAGGCCCCACCCACAAGCAGAGGAAGGGATTTCCCTCTGTGCTTTCTTCCTGCATCTCAATGTGCCACCAAAAGGGGGGGGGGCAGAGCAGGTCCCCCAAGAGTGCTGGCCCCTAGGCTTTGCCCGGGCTATAGCTACGCCCCTGGTTTTAGCAATTAGAATGAGGCATGTTTTGTACCTTGGGGATACATGCCCCCACCATGTCAATCTCAAGCATCCAACATCTCCAATAAAGGTATCTCTAGACTAACTAAATACAATAAAACACATGCAGAAAGTGCAGAAAAATAGCACATACAGTAGCACAATGCCACTGTAACATGGTGCCAGATTACGCCACTGACAGGTAGCAAGTTGGCTGCTTTCGAGTAAAAATAGTTTGTACAGTAGTTGTTGCACTATTAAAATGTGTTTCTGTTGTGGAATAATGACAATTATACTGTATAATCGATAAAGAATATTTTGGAATATTTTAATCTTCCTGCCAACTCATCCTAGACATTTAAAGCCAGCCTCAGCAATTGTACTTATTCCATGGCACAGATAATAATACAACTATTGGCTCACTAACTACTGTAGTCTGCCAATAACTCACAGTATCATGTAAAGTGTCCATATAGAGAAGATTTGGGCTTAATTTAGTATTGTCAAATTTATTCATAAAATATAGGCGTTAAAGAAAATATAATTAATTGAAAAGAAATCGTAACCATGAGATTGAATGTATTTCTCATGTATTTTAATTAGGAACATTGGGCCTTATTCAGAAAGCCTCGATAAGGCCCTTATCGACCAAAATGGCTACTCGTATTCAGATGGCCTCGATAAGTGCTCGATAACGGCCTGTATCAACGCAAAATTGTATTGCTATCCGAAATTCGCCGACTGAGCAGCGATCTGCCCCTTATCGACCATTTTCGGATGAATGATAAATTCACGCGATTCAGAGACCCGCGAGTCGGCTGTTGCGGCATATCGCAGCCCTAAAAGACGGTCTTCTCCCCAAATCCAATTCACCACAAATTTTTTGGTCAATTGGTGGGGAGATGCCTCGATGAGCAGCGATGTGTCGGGACTTAGAAAAAATCAGGCCCCTTTCCTGCATCGGATTGATGCCGGGGGTCTCCGGAGCTGATAGCCATTAATAGCAGCTCCGGACCCCCCCGGCATGCATCCGAGGCAGGAAACATGCATGTACAGCAACTTAATTACCTTAGCGGCTAACCGCTAAGGCAATGAAGGGGTTAAACACCCGTGCCAAGCTTACTGTAAGAAACATACAATATGATACAATACAGTGGCTAGCGGGGGTGGGTGAAGGGGGAATTTGGCCCTTAGTGGCTGTTTAGGCATTGTGGGGTGGTTGCGGGGGGAGTTAACCCCTTCATTACCTTAGCGGTTAATACCGCTAAGGTAATAAAGGGGTTAACCCAACCGCTACCCACCCGCAATGTCTAAACACCCATCCTTAGGGCTAATACCCCCTTCACCCACCCGTGGGGCCTAAACACCCACCCCTGACTGACTATACCCACCCTATACCCATTGAGTAGTATAGTGGTACATCATACCCATATAATAATAGTAATACACAAGACACACAATAATAAAATGTAACTAAACTCCAAAAAATCACACGTCACTAAATACAAACAGTAGCCAGCTAATACAATCAATACAATCAATAGCAACATCAACAATGAATTAATTAAACCATTAACCAATCTAAACAATTAATTCCGAAACCAACTCAAAATGAATAGTAACACTAACCAACGTAAACAATGAATTACTCCAACATTAATGAATTTAAACAGTTAAATAGAAAGAAATTCTAACAATCTCTGAAGTAACCATAAAACACATTAGCTAACATAATATAACATTAAATACAAACGAACACCAATCGCAAACCTTTACTGACATTAAGCATGAAAAAACAAACAATGACATCCACATAATACATGAAATGCCAAAAAGCAACACCAAAACCAAGCGAGAAATGCCCCCCCAAATATTGTCATAATAATGTATTAATCATTACCTTAAAGAGGTACTGATTAATATATTATCAGTCAATGTGCCACCTTTATGGGGTGCCGGTATCCCTCTGCATTGAAATGTCCCGCGTCACGTGACAGGGACATTTCCTTGCATAGGAGATACCGGCACCCCATAAAGAGGCCTGTATCTCGGGAAGCAGGGGGTCCCCGGACATAAAACCAACGTGGTTCAGCTCCGGAGACCCCCTGCACCTCTACACTATTAAAGAAATGTATATTTAAATAAATAATTTTCGGGCGACATTTCAGCTAGGAGAGGCGGTTCTCTCAGAGCAGTTCTCTCTGCAGCAAAAATGAATCGCTGGTTTAGGCCTTTTCAGAGGCTCGATGCTCTCGCTGGCAGCAACTCGCCCATTTTGGGCATTTTGCTATCACTGCTATCAAGCCTTTCTGAATACCGTGATAGCAAAGCCCAAAAAACAGTCATTTTAAATTCCCTGGCGATTTTTTTTATCAAGCCTCTCTGAATAAGGCCCATTATGCTGTAAATACTATTGTCAACAAAAATATACGGTCAAGTCTGTACTATATGTATATAAACCTTTATTACAGAATCCCCACAAAATCTATTGCAGGTGTAGCCTAGCCTCCGGCCGCTACCTTTTCATCTGGTCCCTAACAGTATGAGTCCTGCCTATGGTCAGGCACTGTAAGGGTTAATTCCTCACTGGGCCTAGTTGTTATTGCAGCCTTGGATGCAGTAAGTTTATCCAAGGGCGGGCATAGCAACGGGAAGAGAATGTCAACCTTGGGGAGGGGGCTGGGTGACATACAGTATGCAGATGTGACACCAGTCAGTATCAGACCTACCCTGTTATGGGGCAGGGTTACAAGCCCAACCCAGGGTATATAAACTGTCTCTCTCCCAAAAGTGGGTGTGTCTCTTTTCTCCCCTTGTGGAGTGAGCAACAGCTACCCTGGTACCACAAGGGGATGCAGGAGGAGCACTATGCAGGAGGAAACTTGGAAGCCTGGAAGTGACCTTCTAAGGGGAAGCAAGAAAAGGGATGTGCCTGCTGTAAGATCTTAACCAATGCAATAGATACCATGGAACCATATGGAAGTATGATTCACTGTCTTGGGCTAAAGAAAGGTGTCAGTCTGGACCATCCTACTATCCCAGAGGATCCTTGCTGGCTGAAGGCGCTTTAACCATAAACAAAGTTACCCTGTAAACCTGTCCTGATGATTCCCACATCATTGCAGAAGTACTCAATCCTCCTGTTACCTCACAGATATGCACTTACATCAAAGACACTAGTAGCAGACCAGATCTCACATAGGGTGGGGGTAAAGGGGCTACACAGGTTTAAATGTTCTTTAAATATTATGATTTTTTGGTGGGTGGGGGTGAGGTGGGGAATGCTCTGCATAATTACAGTAGATTATAATGTTCATCTTGGTGTGGCATTGAGGGGTTAATGGGTGTGCTGGGCTGTTGGAAGCACAAGCACAAGCACAGGAGAGAGAGAGAGAATGAGAATAGCCGTGTTAGGCTGAGTTTATAGTGGAGAGTGGCCGTGCTCTCCAGCGCTGATGCTCACCTCTCGCTTAGGCTTAGTCCATAGAGACTGAAGCCGTGCGGAGACGCACTGAGGGGAAACATTATCCCTATCAGCGCGGCTTTAGAGGACACTTCCGCACGCTTCCGCAGGCGTGCGGAGGCGTGTGTAAATGCAGGAGACAGGCAAGTTTAGATTTTGCCGCTCATGCAAGGGCAGGGCCGGTCACGTGACAGCCAGAAGCCAATGGCAGTCCATGAAGTCGGTGCCGTGACGTGGCGCCCTAGCCCCGCCTCCCGCCTAGCTCCCACCCTGCACACAAGCGCGCTCGCTGACGCTCATGCAGAGACACGAAAAATCTCCTGCGTGAGCAGGTGAGCATGAGCGTCAGCGCTGCCCAGCGCTCTTCACTACACTATGTCCCAGGCCATACTAAACAGCTGCTTTTCATGTTCTTGCCCCTCAGACAGAGCGTGTGCTCTGGTAGGCAGGGCTTGTGGGGCAGAGGCGGGTCAGGAGGCGGGATATGTATGTGATGGATATGTATATATGATATGTATGTATGTATGGGTATATATATATATATATATATATATATATATATGTATGATATATATATATAGGATATATATAGATATATCCAAAATATATATATCATATATATAAAATATATATATCTCATTTAATATATATATCCATGGATATAATGGATATTTATATATATATGTATATGGACCCCAAATTAAAAAAAATTGTACACTGCATACACTGCACACACACAGCACACTGCACACTCACTACACACACACACACAAAGCACCAGCACACAGCACTCTCACAGGACACTGCACACACTCACTATATACACTGCACACACTCACTGCATACACTGCACACACACAGCACACTGCACACACTCACTACACACACACAGCAGCAGCACACAGCACACTGCACACACTCACTGCATAGACTGCACACACACAGCACACTGCACACACTCACTGCATACACTGCACACACTCACTCCATACACAGCACCAGCACATACACACACACACTTTCCCTCCCATACACAAACACTCTCTCCCATACACACACTCACCCACTCACTCTCTCTTTCACACACACAAAGTGGGGGGGGGGGAGAGAGAAGAGCGGCAGGCTTCTCGCCTCCATCGCCCGCCCCAGGGACCGACCGCACACCACCCCGCTCCCACCACTGCTCCGGGACACCCCCCCAATGGCCGCAATCCACCCCCCCCTCCATCACCCGCCCCAGGCAGGCAGCCACGGGGATCGGGGCTGAAGGGGGACAATGAGCCCGCTCCCACCAATGCTCCAGGACCCCCCCCCCCCCCCGGCGACCGCAACCCCCCCTCCATCTCCCGCCCCGGGCAGGCAGCCACGGGGATCTGGGCTGAAGGGGGACAACGAGCCTGCTCCCACCAATGCTCCGGGACCCCCCCCACACCCGGCGGCCGCAACCCCCCCCTCCATCACCCGCCCCGGGCAGGCAGGCAGCCACGGGAACCATTGCAGAGGGAGGACACACTGTTTACCCACTTCCCCCCCCCTCCATCACCCGCCTCGGGCAGGCAGGCAGCCACGGGAATCGGGGCAGAAGGTGGACACCTCCCTCCCCCCGATCAGGTGCACGGTGGCCTTTTTTGTGTTTTAAATTTTTTTAATTAGCGCGACCGCGGAGGGAACGGGGAGCGGAGGGAGCGGGGAGCGGAGGGAACAATGGCCGCTCTCGGGTGTAAGATAATTTCTGTGCTGCGCTCTGATTGGAGGCTGTGCTGTCATGTGACCACACCTCCTCTCCCTCAAGTACAGAAACACAGATTTGCCTATAGCCAAAAGCTGAGCGAGGTTCCGCAAGTGTGAGCGAGTTTCCGCAAGCGTGAGCACGCAAGCGGAAGCTTTCACTCAGAATGGCACCATAACATATAATGGGTCTCTGAATATATGCTAAGCGCGCCTCAGTGCGGATCAGCAAGCACTAAGCCACTATAAACACAGCCTTAGTCCAGTTGCGATAGTGCACAATAAATGAGTTCTTCATTATTAGGTGATACCTTTTTTATTTGGACTAACAATTTATGTCATGGGACAAGCTTTAGAGTAATTTCCTCCTTTCCTCAGGTCAGCAATAGTGATATACGAAGGTTTCTATGACTTAGACAGGGATTGGAAAAAATAAATAAAAAGGAAGAATAAAGAACAGAGAGATGTATATGAGGTGGGGTGGGGGAGGCACTGGGAGGGTGTTAAAACAGAGATAAGGAAGGTGACAATTGGGGGTGGGGGGGGGGGGGCTGTACATCCACAGCAGCACAAAGGGGGAAGAGGATTCTGGGGGAGGTGGGGGTAGCTACTGGATGGCACAATGTCAGGGAGGACCATTACAACAAATTATGATGTGTGTAAAAAAAAACATATCTGCATTAAATCCACTTGTTTTGGTGTCAAAGAGTCTTATCATTCTGAGCTCAAATATTTCCGTTCTTGGGTGCGTTTGAACATTCCATTGAGGATTTTGAAAAATTAAATCATTTATGGAAAGATCTGGTAGTGAGAAATGATGTCCCACTGGTGAGCAGTATCTTCCTTCTTCATGGTATAGTATAGAGTGTCTGTGCATATTCATTCTGCCTTGAAGTTTTTGGCTGGTTTCCCCAATGTAGCATCCTTGGTCACAATTGTTGCATTGAATCATATAAACCACGTTCCTGGATGTGCAGCTGTAGGATCCTTTAACATTGAGTGTTCCATGGTTGTGACTGGCTGTGGGATCTTGGCATATATGTTTGCAGAGTTTGCAACGTGTGTTGTTGCACGGTTTCATACCATTATCAGTGTCTTTAAGTTAATTGTGAAGTTTTCTGTTGACTGATTTCTGTTTGAGGTTTGGTGGTTGCCGGAATGCAAGAATGGGAGGTTTGGGAAATATTTAATTTAATGTCATATCCTGTTCCAGCATGGGTTGCAGATCTTTGATTATTTTTTGTATTCCCTCTAGGGTAGGGTTGTATGTGGCCACTAGTGGTATGCGTGTGGTACGTTCTCTCTGTCTGTATTGTAGTAGGTGTTTTCATGGGGCTTTTAGTGCAGATGTAATAGTTTTAGCAATGGTCTTTGGTTTGTATCCCTTCTGTCTGAACGATTCGGTCAGGGTTGTGAGATGCCTGTTTCTGTCTTCAGTGTCAGAGCATATGCAGTGGTATCTTATAGCCTGGCTGGGTATGATACCTTGTTTTGTATGAGTGGGGTGGAAGCTGGAGTTGTGGAGGTAACTGCATCTGTCTGTAGGTTTCTTGTATACAGATGTGTGTAGTTTGCCATCTTTCATTGTTACTGTTGTATCTAAAAAGTTTACTAGGTTTGCAGAATAATCAATTGTGCGTTTAATTGATTGATGGATGGAATTAGTTCAGGTTCTCGTGGAATTGTTTTAGGTTTCCTACACACTCTGTCCATGTTATAAACAGGTCATCAATGTATCTGTAGGGTTTGTGGGGACATGTAGTTAGGAATGTTTGTTCAAGATTTGCCATGAAAAGATTGGCATATTGCGGTGCCATCTTGGTACCCATTGCAGTACCCATTAGTTGTAGGTACATTTCCTTGTTGAAGCTGAAGTACTGTGTGAGGATGTATTCTATCAGTTTGGTAATTACATCAGCGCTGTATTTCTGATCCAGGGGAGATGTTGTAAGGAATTGCAGGCATGCCTCAATACCATCCTTGTGGGGGATGTTGCTGTAAAGGGATTCTACATCCATGATTACTAGCAGTGTGTTGGATGGTAGTTGGTTGATGTTGTTAAGATTATTGAGAAAATCTGTGGTATCTTGTATGTAGCTGTTGGTGCTTTTGACTAAAGGTTTGAGAATATTCTCCACTAAGCCTGATATTTGTACAGGTATGAGTGAGCCATACCTGTTATCATAGGTCTGCCAGGGTTTCCTGGTTTGTGGACTTTGGGAAGCATGTAGAAGATCCCAACTCCTGGGTTGTCAGGTATTAGTTGCTTCAATTGTGTTTGCAGGTGGTTAGGGAATGACTTGATGAGATTCATGAGTTGCTTTGTATATTCCTGGGTTGAATCATGCGTGAGTTTCTTGTAGTACAGTAGGCGTTACCTGTCAGTTGTCTAATGCCTTCTTCTATGTTTTTATTTGTGTTCATAAGCACCACTGCACCTCTTTTATCTGCTGGTTTGATGATTATGTTCTGGTTGTTTCACAGTTCCTTGATTGCAGATCTCTGTATGGGGGATAGGTTGTACATTTTTTTTTCTGCTGTGCTGATGCTAGTGAGGAAACTCGCAATCTGAAGCTATGTATGTAGCTGTCTACTTTGACGTGGCGTCCTGTTGGTGGTGTGAAATAGATGTTCCTCTCCTTGTTGTTGTACTCCGTCATTATGGGGGTACTCTCTTTTTTGTGGAAATATTATTTCAGTTGTAGTCTCCTGAAGAATTCTTCTAGGTCTGAGTATAATTGGATTTGGTCCAGTTTGGTGGTGGGACAGAATGTTAGTCCCTTAGAGAGAACAGAGATCTCAGGTTTTGAGAGTTTATAATCAGAAAGGTTTATAACTCCCTGGCAGGCTGTGTGTTCTTCTGGGTTGAGGGTGTGTATCGTATCTTGAAAAGTCAGTTGGGGTTTCTAGTTCTAAGTAGTTGTCACGCTTTTTGTTGGTTTGAAATCCCTTATGTTGTGTCCATGGTCTGCAGTCATACTGAGAGAGGAGTTGTAGTTGTAGGAGAGAGAGAACCTCAGTTACATTTGCTCACTCATAATCCTCTGCAACCACATAGTCTGCCATTGTAGTTGACTATACTACTATACCACTTAGTTCCGAAGTCAGGCGATAAGAGACAGCACTTAAGGTCCCGTTTTTTGGGGGGGCCGAAACGTTGGTCTTGATGTAACCCCTTGTTCACTGAATACACCTGTGTTATCACATTACGCTTGAGTGCTGTTTCTTATTGCCTGACTTTGGAACGGTATTGTATACATATATTATTTATACGTGACATGCACCTATATTCTATGTGTGCCTACAGGGGTGCCAACTGCTTTGTTTGACTAATATATATATATATATATATATATATATATATATATATATATATATATATATATATATATATATATACATATATATATATATATACACATATATATAACCATTGTAGTAGAATGTTTCTTGGGATTTCAGATATACATGTATGTATGTATGTCTTTATGTATATAGCACCATTAATGTGCATACTGTAGTGCTTCACAGCAGTAATACACGTGACAATCATAAATAACAAATAATATAAATAACACATAAAGGGAAGAATTGCTTCAGACATAAAAGTAACATTTAGGAAAAGGAGTCTCTGCTCCGAAGAGCTTATAATCTAATTTGTTTGTAGGAAGAACGTATAGAGACAGTAGGAGGGAGTTCTAGTAAGTGCATCTGCAAGGGGCCAAGGTTCATGTATGAGGCGTTAATTATCAGCCATGGAGCTACTCGTATGCTTCCTTAACCAGGTGTGTTTTGAGGTGGGTCTTAAAGATGGATAGAGAGGGTGCTAGTTGGATTTTGAGGGGAAGGGCAATCCAGCGGTGTGGGGCAGTCAGTGAGAAAGGTTTAAGGCGGGAGAGGGCTTTAGATGCAAAAGGGGTAGAGAGAAGACATCCTTGAGCAGAATGCAAGAGTCTGGATGGTGCATAGCGAGAAATTAGGGCTGATATGTAAGGAGGAGCAGAAGAGTGTAAAGCTTTAAAAGAGAGGAGGAGAATTGAGTGTGTGATATGGGATTTGATAGGAAGCCAGGAGAGGGATTTCACCAGGGGAGACGCTGAGACCGATTTCGTAGTGATTCTGTCAGCAGCATTTAGGATAGATTGTAGGGGAGGCAGGAAGGCCAGGCAGCAGCAGGTTACAGTAGTCGAGACTGGAGAGAACGAGGGTCTGTGTCAGAGTTTTTGCAGTCGAGCATACATACATACATACATACATACATACATGATGCAGAAAAAAGTGACTTTTGACACTTATAATCTCTTTGCCAATGAATTTAAGCACTTATTGGGTTGGTTTAACAGTGAATAGTGCTACTTAAGGGGTTGTTATGGATGTGAGTCATGGTGCAAATTGGGATTTTTTGCTAGTCGTATTGCATCTAAACACATGTTTCATTTTCTAGCTGCAGTGTGATTTGTGTGATCTATTGCAAACTAACACAGATTAATTGTAGATGCCAAAGTCGTAAAGGCCTAAGGAAAAATGTATATTCCGCTAGTAGCAACCTGCCTTAATATTTATGTGGATTAATTCTCTCAATATCAAGTAATTTAGTTTTTTTTTTAATTGTCCAATTAAAGTTGGACACTATGCAATTTATATACTTCATTGCATACACTGCTGTAAAATAGCAGAAAATCTACTGGGCTCTTTGGCTTAGCCGATAAATTCAGCATGACCTCAGATGTTGCTGCCCCAACCCCCACGAAGTCCAGCAAATAAAGCACACACACAATTGTCTGTAGGTACAATGGCCACGCCTGCATTTGAACCATGTGATTAAATAGATCTGTTTAATTTTTATAACATTTTATGCAGGGAAGTGAAAGGAACTGGCATAAAAAAAATCTGACACTATATACAGTACCTTTAAGATAGAGTATAAGTTCACTGCAGCACAGCAACAATTCTATACCAAGTTGCCATGTACAGCAGATAAGATTGTAAAAATCAATTCACTTGTTTATTGCATGTCCCTCAGTTTATTTAAGATCTAAATATTGGATTGCACCAATGTTCTCTTCAAGTGTGGATGTAACGATGGTATCAAACCCAGAAAGGTTACATCTTTAAATAAATGATAAAGAACCAAGGTGCATGAGAAAATGTAGTTAAAAAAAGCATTATCACAGAAATGTTTTTTTCTGTTTTTTTATTAATCTGAGATTTCTTGTCTTTTTGTACCTTTATATGATGATCCACAAACCACAAATGTCCTTTGTCAAGTCTGGCTCAAGTGGTTCATTTACTGATGCAGCGGCCGTTATTCGAACACTTCCCTCGTCATGTACATCGGAATCCCGATTTGAAACCGCGGGATGAATCCCAGACTCCCCGCACTAAGATGCGAGCGCAGCGAGTGCAGAAAAACGAATGTTAGTGTTCTGGCTTTTAAAAACATGACATTGACACAGTAGCACAGTAGCACAGTACTGTACACATTACAATTCATCCATTTTATTGCAAACGAAGAAACAGAATCCATGAAATTCAAACAAAACATCCGCAATAAGCGCTGGTGCCTGGGGCGATTGGCCGCGTTTCATGCTGCGTGGGGAACAGCAGAGAACTCAAAATCGGTGCAGAGATGTGTTCAAATAACGGCCGCTGCATCAGTACTCATTGAAAGACAGTCTAATTCACCATACCAACAATGGTTTAATATACTTCAATGGAGTTTCACTCTTAGACTCCGATATTTCCATTAAAATATCACTTTTTGTCAAGAACATCCCATTATGATTGATGTGGGTCATTGGGACTTGACAGATATGCATTGATGTATTTGTATTTGACCATTTCAACATGAAGGTAGTTAAAATGTGTAACGCCTCGCCTGAATAGAAACACCTCGTCAATTTTTAGCATTTACCTACCCACAAAATATCAGTACACTTAGGTATATGAAATCACACTGAAATGAACTACAATTGTAAAAATAGTTCCTAATATAAGTGAACAATTAGGGGTGCTTGATTAACCAGTGTCATCGTACCCTTTAATTGTCTTTCTGAATACTATATTTTTGATTGTGGAATAAAGCTGGAAGAAAAATACTCTCTCCTGATTGACGTGGAATGTTAATCTCACTGAGAGCCAGATGCTCAAATCTTTGCTAAATCAGAACCCACAACATGGCATTATCTATAGCAGGAATGGGCAGCATGTTCTCTGAGTTAACATGGTCTCCACTAATGCTAACGGTATGCAAAAATCATAGTCAGAAATACATCTCGTTAGCATAGGATTAACGTCATTTTACTGCAGCATAACATAGTGTGATCTTCCAATAATGTGACGTTAAGAATGCTTTGGCTTTACAGTAATCCAAACCCGAAAATCGGTGTTTTGCTGGAGTGGAGTGGAGTTAGTGAGAGAGTGAGAGTGAGAGTGAATAGGTAAATAGGTAAATAACGCCTGGAAATATTGCTGTTACTTAACTCTTTGAGTGCCAGATGGGAGGAGTCACCCCCCTTCCGTTCGCCATCACTTCAGATTGTGTCCAACAAGCAATTTTTTGGGACCGGCGCTACTACGTCATGGGCAAACTAGGGTACCAGAACCCATTATTTAGTAGCTATGTCCCAGGGCACTCAAAGGGTTAAATCATTTTTAACTGTGGCAACTTGGAAGTTTCTTTGTATGCTCCTTCACTGGAAACTTAAGTGTGGCATCCACATACTGCAAAAAAAAGCCCTATTCAAGGGTTTGGGTGGGAATAAAGCTAAGCTTAGCTATGGCTTCCTTTGCTAACCTTCATGGACATAAGTGGATAGGCGATGCTGTGATAACTACTCATTTGTATCTCATAATCACTAACGTCTGTTATAGTTAATGTTGTGCTCTTTACGGTAAAAAAAAACACATGGGTCAACCTTACATTAAAGCTGCAGTTCAGGCTTTTTTTTTTCCAAAAAATTATAGTATTTTATACTTCAATAGTTTCATGTGGGCAATCTCTACTTACCTAAAGAACTGCATAGTTGCTGGTCAATTCGTTCTCCGTTTATTGATCAGCAAAGTTTGGCGACATCTTTAAATATGGGGAATGTATTTCCTCTGTTTCTGTCACTCAGTGGAAGCTCATGAATATTCATGAGCACTCCTGCACTGACATGTGCTAGAGGGAGGGCAGGGCTCACAAAGGGGTGTGCCAGGGCTTGTGACAGGACATGAAGGGGCAGTGCCTTAATAAATGGTTGTTAAAATAGAATACAAGAAAATTGGTCTTTCAAAGTTGTTTTTTTTAAATCAGAAAATGCTAAAAGTATTTTTTCTTACTACAGAACTGATTTATTAAAAAAAAACACACATGCAGGATATTGACTGAACTGCAGCTTTAATGTCCTTTGAGGATACAGCATTACTATTAGCATTAGGTTGATGTTACTTTAAGTGGCTTAATAAGGCTTTGGGCCTTAGACCTGGTATAATTAATCCAGGGGATCTCTCTTTCCCTTCTTTTGTCACTTACCTGTTGTGCTTATCCCCATTGTCTGGAATTTATTTACCATTAATGTGGACCCTTGTTGGCGCTATATAAATAAAATAATACATACATACACAACATAGAAATCCCTTTATTATTGTTGCTTCACAAGAACAACCAGCAAGTGGAGAATACAGATTATACAGATGTAGCAAGTCTTACTGTCCCCAGCACTGCAGACGAACAAACAAAGGTCCACGGTGCTGGGGACTGTGTCTGCCACGATGGAGCTGTCGGGGGTCCATGCTGACCGCGGCACCAAATACGGTTAGGCTTACTACATCTGTATATTTATTAGTAAAGGGCAACATTGTCAGCTTGTCAAATTAGCCAATTTCGCCCCGAAATTTTTTGTGAATATTGTACCAGGTCACCAACCAACATCAGGCTATACAAGCCAGACCATGAAACAGGGCTTGATAGAGTATAAGAGAGGGATGGAAAGAGATACCTATTTAGTAGAGGGCCTATTTACTTATATGGAATACCTCCAAATAGTCACTTGTAGTCAATGTGCAGAGGAACCTGAAACATACCTTGGAAATATAGCCTAGGGCCACGTCCATGGTGAGCGAGCGCACGACTGTAGCTGCAGTGATTTGTGGCCATGGGGTAGACGCGGACGGGAGGCGTGTTGGGGGCGTGGCTGTGACATCACGGAGCTGGTTTGTCCTCATTGGGTGAACTATTCACGTGACCCGGCCATCGCGCAATAGAAGCAAATGTATTCGTCTCATCATGGATCGCGAGCACCAGGGCGTCTCGTCGCGCCAATTTCATTATTTACAGAATTAGTCAAACTTTTTGTATATCAAAATTATATATATATATATATGAGGGTCGCTTCAGATCTTTTAGAAAAAGTTAACATTTTTTTCAAGAGGTTTACAGAGTTGCAATATTTGTTTGATCTTGAAAACTGTCCAAAAATAATTTTAATGAACTTCTAGGGAGGTTTTTTATGTTCTTTGGAAAGTAAGAGCATTTTTAGTGTATTTGACCCAACAGTGGGTGAAATGTAATTGCTGAATAAGACCGGGGCTTTGGTCAGTTATTAAAGAATGCTATTTCCCACAAACTTGAGTGTGCAATATTCTACAAAACAGGGAATGTATGTGTTTTACACATCTCTAACATACAGTACCTTCTAAATTATTGTTAATTCTATACACTGGGACAACAGTGGTTCACAAATTAGTATTGGTTATGGGGGGAAAATTGGACTGTTTTGCCTTTCTTTGTTTTTTTGTTTTCAATGGAAAAAGCCATAATGAGTGCTATTATCTCAGTGAGAATTTTTTGTGTGTGTTTTTAAGTGAGTGGAAACCACATGTATTTCTGAATATGGCTCTGTATTTTAAATAAATTGTTTACATCACTACAATGAGATTTTTATTTAGTAATATGGAAGTTAGCCCTTTTTTAATAGAGGAATACAATTGTTAGCAAATGTGTTTCTAAATATTTATTCCTTTTTATCGTCTTTGAAAAAGGACATGATCCAGAACATGCAGAAGCTAGTTCTTCAGGAAAATTAATGAGATATTGTGAAAACGATATTAAGTCAAATAGCTATTATTAATACTTATTTGATTGCAAGATTAATATTTACTTTTAGTAGGACATTTGTTAGTCAAGATAATTACAGTAAATACGGATAGTCAAAATCTCTCTGTAGAACCATACATACTACGACAGCTGTTCTTTATTAGATAAGCCACTGGTTACATATTGCATAGGCATTATCACTATTGAATCACTGGGATTTATTCCTGATATCCATAATTCAATGAAACTGCTATGCTTTTGCTTTGGGTATTTTCACTTGAAAATATGATCATAATTTGTAGGTTGGGTAAAATGCACCATTTTCAACCCAATAAATATGAACTCTTTTTTTTTTTTGCTTTTAAAAGAGCATTTCAGACGCCCATCAACACTGATGCAATGACATTTTCACGCAAAACATTTAAAAAGCACCATTTCCATTTACTTGAATGTGTTAAGATTTTTACTCCAATTTTGTACTGAGGTGTGTGCGCTAACTTGTGATTTAGGACACTTTGGGAGTATGGGCACAGGGTATTTGCACAATGCACGTATCATACAGATGTAGCATTTGGGTGCGTTGCAGTGGGTGCAATAACGCATTAGTTAGTTCGGCTGCATGCAGGCTTGTCTTGCTGGTGTGTTATGTGGGCCCCGATGCAATGTGCTAACAGGAGTAATGGAATTGGATGTGTACCATCCCAAAAAACAATAAACCTATTTGACTAGATGTGTGAAACTATCCAACATGCAATTACAATAGTTTCTTGTTGCCTTTTTCACCCACCATAACTTAAAACGTGATGGTAAACCCTACAGTCTTGAAAATGCTAAGCCAGCAGTACAACCAACTTCACACTGATGATACCCATTAAGATTGAAACATGTCTGTGAATGGTTTCTCTGGCTTTGCATCTGATTCCCATGCTGTGCTTTAAAACTGTGTTAACAGCGAGCATTGGCTTATATAGGCTCCATGTAACAATGGTTTATCAGACAAAAGGTGACACATTGTGTGCTCATTTCCATGTCATTTCCCAGAATCCCTTGCTGCAGTGGAAGCACTGTATGCTGGGGATAATGGTGAAATATTAGAAAAAAAGGGCGCAAAACCCATAGTGCAATATGTAAAGTTTTAATGCTGAAAAACACAGTTAAAAACACTTACAAAATGTAATGGTGAAAGGCAGGGTTGCAGACCTGCCTAAGGCCAGGTCACCGCTAGCTACTGCAGTGCGGTGGTGGACGCTGCAGGGACAAGAACCCTAGGCCACGCCCCCCAGCGGTTCAGCCAATGAGGGTGAACCTGCTGGATGATGTCATGGCCGCGCCCCCGTCACTCCCCTGGCACGCCCCCCTGTCTTTCCCCCTGCAGACCGGGGAATTCAGCTGCACGTGCCACCAGCCTCACGGGCGTGCGTGCAGCGGAGGCACTGGGGCCGCAGCCTAAGATATATATATATATATATATACATATAATATATATTACTATTTATTATGGATTTGTTACAATAGCAAGTAAAATGGAATAGGGTAAAGAACAGGGGAAGGGAAATGTGGGTTGGTACAATTACTGCATCATATTGATAGTTTCCTGTTACAGAGCTAACACAGATCCAACAAATGAATCCTGCATTACACATGTACAGAAAGAATGTCAACGTCAAAGGGGTTAGACCTGGTATAATTAATCCAGGGGGTCCACATATTGCCAAACTTTCCATAGGTCCCGTTGAGAATGCTAGAGAGTTTTTCCATAATCATAACTGTAATCATTCTTCTAACAATGGTTTCCCTTGGAGGAGGTTCTACCTGCTTCCAGTGTTTAGCTATCACATATTTTGTTGCCATCAGAATGTGAATTTTTTTTTTTTTTTTTTTTAAATCTCTGGGATTTAAATGATCTTAAATATATGTGACCACATATGAAAATAACTGGACAGTCCCACCAGATATGTGGCATGCTACCTAATGCCCCACAGTTTCTCCAACACGTGCATTGCACTTCAGGAAAAAGGGTATGCAATATATCTGGATCCAGGTACGCCCTAAACAGTATCTTCTATCCATTCTCTGTAATATGTGTACAGACATAGAGTTTTGATGTTATAACAGAGATAGAGGTCCACTTTTCAATGGGTAGCTCGATGCCAAACTTCTTTTCCCACTTTATCATATATGACATTTTGGCATTTGAGAGTGTGTATCCTGCAACATTTTGTATATACTGTAGTATAAATCATTCCTTTCTGATAGAAATACTCTTCACACAGCAGCTAGAATCATACCTTTCTTATAGAATTCTGAATCCACAGCAGGTTTTGAATGGAGAGGGGCAAGATTATTTTAAGATTGGGATGCAGGGTATTACCACCACCTGCTCAAATCCAGAAGCACTAGAATATTTCACTTCTTCATATTACCCTTTATGCTCACTTAACCTCATTATTTCTACTTCAGTCATTTCTTTGCTGATTTATACTGTAATTTAATCCCCCTTAAACATACTCCTTTTTGGCCTGGCCACAGTCATTCTGTCCTTGTGTACATTAGTAGTTGCTTCCTTCACTAAATGTCTGAATTTATATGCAGCTTTAAAGAGACTGCGGAATTAGGTGTATTTAAAGAACAGGCTAAATCATTTTGATGTGCTGTGTTTACTTGTTCGCTTCTGGTTGCCTGGATCCATTCATTTGAGATATTTGGATATTTGTTAAAGTTAATTGAATTCTTTGTAATGTTATTCCCTGCTAGTTGCAGACAGTGCCCCTGTGGCACTAACATTTATCAACAAGTTAAGTTAATAATTGGACACTTGTGTGTCAAATCATTCAGCACCAAAAGCACTGCAAGCAATGGATCTGTATCTGCAATATAGACTTAAAGGTGCAGTCTTTTTGTTTACCAAAATGAACCAATAACATGATATTTAATCTTTTGGTAAAATTAGGGTTGCCAGTCGTCCCGTATAAACGAGATTATTCCTTTTTTCAATGAATTGTCCCGTTGTCAATGAAAGGTCTTTTGGGATGCATGATTGTCCCGTATTTCAAGGGCTACGGGAAAATTCAGGGACGAAGGTCTGCCGGGTAGAGAAGGACCATAGCTGCGGCAGCAGAGGGCAGTGGTGGGGCCTTGCCCCAGCCATATGACCCGGAAGTCAATTACAACTTCCGATGTCAGCCGCCAGAATGGGCGCCACTCTACAGGTAAGTGCTGCCCACTGCGACTGGGCAATTTCAATGAGGGAGGGTCTGAGAGGTAAAGGGGGCTGTGAGGAGGAAGAGGAGGGGGCTGTGAAGAGGAGGGGGCTGTGAGGAGAAAGCAGAGGCTGTGAAAAGGAGGAGGGGGGCTGTGAGTAGAAGGGGGGCTGTGAGGAGGAAGGGGGCTGTGTGGAGGAAGGGGGCTATGAGTAGAAGTTGGGCTGTGAGGAGGAGGGTGGCTATGAGTAGAAGGTGGGCTGTGAGGAGGGTGGCTGTGAGGCGGGGGGCTGTGAAGAGGAGGAGGGTGGCTGTGAGGAGGTCTATTTTGATCTGGTTTTGCTGCGCCTGATGCCCACTGGGAGGCAAACTCTGAAACCGTCCCAGTGGACTCGGCATACGTGTACTCCGCCCGTATATGGGAGCGCACCAGCGCCCGGAAAATGGCCACAATGTTTGTTGGGACCTCCATCTCCAGACACTACTTCCTGGTCTTATAAATGGCTAGCCTAGCCAATGCCAGGAGCAGGTTGATGAGGAGATCCCTAGGCTTATTGTTCCGGGACACTGGGCACCCACAAATAAAAAGGTGCGGGAAAAGTGCAGCCAGAACTGCAGGAAAGGCCCATCAAGGTGGATAAGAGGGTCTGCAGTCTGGCAAAGCTAAAATAAATATGGTGCACGGACTCCTGCTCGCCAGAGAAGGGGCAGGTGGCGGGGGAGTCCGCGAAGTAGGCTAAGTACTCTCCCGTGCTCAGTGTACCGTGGAGGACTCTCCAACTCAAATCCCCGGTGGGACGGGGAATCAACTCTGAATAGCGTTCCCTCCACCGGGGCCTCTCACCCTCGTTTGCAGGAAGTACCCACCTCCAGATGGTATTGGGGCAGGCGACAAGGGCGAGGTACTTCACTGTATGGAGCACGAGTGAGTACAAGCGAGTACAAGCCTTTCTTTGGCGAAAGCCTCCAAAAATAAAATTGAGACCACACAAAAACATGCATCTCTGCCAGCCACAACGGATCATCTGATTGCCAACTTGCTAACTCTGTCAAAACAAACAAAACATAACCAATTTGTGCAATTGTCTTCTAGCATGTTTTGATTATTTCAGGCCCACAACTAGGTGCGACATGCCAACTATCTGGATGTGTCATCTGTTTAAATAGAGAACAAACTGGCACCGTTTAATGACAACTGTAAAAAAAAATACCCATTAGCTCAATCATGAAAATAGAAATGATTTATGTGGGAAAGCATCTCCTGGCTGTGTGTTACACAGTACTGTAATAACATTATAAATTAAAAAATGAAGTTCTACTCTGAAGTTCTACTCCTCTTAAAAGCAGGAAAGCACAATGCATGTGCACAATGTAGCAAAGCTAAGTAGACTAATTTTCAAAGATCTATTGTACTTTTATAAAGCTCAAGACAAGCATTTCTGTACAGAGGGCACAGAATATAATACACATTGTGTTTTTAAATAAAAGTGTGTGTGTGTGTGTGTGTGTGTGTGTGTGTGTGTGTGTGTGTGTGTCCGGACATGGCAAATCCTGGAAGTTTGCCAAAAAAATTGTTGGCAAACTTCCAAGATTTGCCATGTCCGGACACACATTCTAATAATAAAGATAAAGCTGTGTTCATTTAGTTAACACCTTCATGAATTCTCTCACTGCACAGTACTCTAGTTATATCTTTTGTTGCTACAGTAAAACATTTAATTTAGAAAACTGCAGATATCTATCAGTGGATTTAAAAAAAAAAAGGATAATTTTAGGGAAATGCCCCATGAGTCTTTAGGTACTGTATACATAAAGACTAATATCCCATGAGAACGAATATCCAATAAGTATGTAGACATACCTGTGCCGTGTCTTCTACTTGACATACGTGCACGTTGCAAAGTTGGCAGAAGAAATGGAGATGGATCCCTCAATATTGCTGTTTTTACATGAAAATTAATGTTTAGTGTAACAAACTTTCCCCTCCCCCCCCCCCCCCCAATCGCAGATAGGGACCATGTGGGAAAATTTACATGCATTACTGTGTATGGTGCTTTACCTGTTAGGCTCACAGGAGGCCTGAGTCTTCACCTGTGAGAGCCTGGGGTGTATCCTGGAACGTACTTACAGCGCCTCCACCTGTGCAGGATACTAGAGTGTAGAATAACCCCTGACACAGGACCCACATACAGAAACCACATACACCAGAGTATATATAAACAGTTTACTATATGCAGACAGAACAATATAACACAACAATAACATCAGTAGTGTCACCCTGTAACACTAGGCCTCACTGGGCCATACCCCCACACCATATACCCAAGAGTCCCCACCCACCCAAGTGTGAGACAGCGCTGCCCACTAAGTTGAGATGAGGTTGGTGCACTTGGTGTATGATGGAGGTACCTGCCAGGTGTGTCCAAACCCGGGGCGCACAGAAACTGTACTTGGGATCCCTTGCTCCAACAGGATGATCCCACGTGTTGATCCGCCTCTGCGATGGATGGCTCCCGCTTGGAGTGATCCACCTTGTGAATGTCTCTTATCTCTGCTGGCCAGCAGAGTGTGATCAAGTCTTTATCATCAATACCAAGATATACGCTACCTGGCTATAACCCTCAATTATATTGGCTCTACAGGACCCTGTCCCTATCCTAGGGGGAGTCCCTGTAGCAGCCACAAGCTGAGGGTGAGTTGGGGCCTAGCTGGGGCCTGAGGGGGTATCTGGCCTAGTACAGGGGCCACCTGCTCCCTGTACATACAACCTACCCTCTCTGCATCCCAGCTCCAACTGGCTAGCATGGTGTGAGTGAGTCATATCCATATCCTGTGAGCAGGAGAATCTGTAACCCCTATTGGCTGTCTGATGTCATCTGGTAGGGGTGAAAGGGCAGTCCCTAGAGGCTTCTGGGTAATGTAGTTCCCACGGGACCTCTTTGCTATTGGGGCCGTGTGCGCCTGCTCCACTGCGCATGCGCGACTGGGTTATGGCCGCCGCTAACTTTATCTGCGCATGCGCAACATCGGGAGGTCCCTGCCCTACGGATCGCCACCTCTGCCATTTCTCACTCACAGTAATAGCTGCCGTATCGCTTCTGCGCATGCGCCACAGCAACTTCCCTTAATGCAAAGAAGTTAAGAGAGGGGAGAACGGGGAACCGGGGAGCCAGAGGGGACCTGGCTGCACTAGATTGAGGGCTACATAGTGTTTTTTTTAATCATTTCTATACCACAGAGACTTGAGTACTCTGACGCAACATCATCTATGAAGAACATTCTTCTTGGTTTATTTAAACGAAATCTCTCTCTCCAAAAAAATACAATCAGTGTATTTCTGGTTTTATCTTAAAGTAGTCAAGAAGGTAATTATTGCATTGGCAAAACAAAGTCAAATGTGTCTGTTTTAATTACAGTAGGTAACAATGGGTATATAAAAGGAGGATCTTTCCTCTTGAAGTGACTCGCATCATGAAGCGTAGGGAAGTGGTTTCCAGGAGTAACAAGCAGGAGCTGTTTCCATTAGTACTTTTTTTTTAGTTCATAACTTTTAGTAAAATATTTTTATTTGAGAGTTTAGAGTGCAGCTTGGCTGAGAGAGCTGTTCTGTTTGCTTATTCAGAGGTGTCCACATCTCACAGCACCACCTTCTGGGGACCAATACCCCCTTTAATCTCTGGACTTCTTTAAATAAGGACATCCTGAGCACGACCACTATTCTATGTAGCTAAACTTTCTCCAGTGCAGCAGCCACTGCACTAACGCTGTGGGAGGTTCCAATGCAGAAGGATGGACCCCCCACCCTCCTCCTGTAGCACAACCTCGGCAGACATGGTAAAATAGACATGAGGTGTAGATCTTCAGTGTATGTAGCACTCTGAGTGTTATCAGTGTTTCTGTGCGATAGTGCCCAGATCGGCCCTATCAGTTTTTTTTTGTTTTTTTGAAGATCATTTTTATTTGGGACAAATCATTTAACATAGCATTTCAGTGACTTACGTCCGTTTGCATGTTACATGCTGAACATTATACGTTTGGTACATTTGATATTGATACTTTATATTCTTGACTACTATGTATCACTCATATTGTGTCTAGTCTTTTCCCCTCTATCCATGTTTTTTGGCTGAAGCGAGGAAGGAAAGAGGTACATCGGTTAGGTCGTTCGTCAGTAAGTTTATCAGTCAATCACGTTGACGTATGTCAACATCATTTCTCTTCTATTTCCCTTGTGTTAAACTCATTTAATGGATATATCGTTCCGATTCCCCCCTTTCCCTTGGCTAATGTGTCAGTTCTATTTAGTCCCCCTTTTATTTTTATATATATATATATTTTAACGAGATTAACCGTAATAATAACCTTCACATTTTTAATCCAGTGTTTCCTATCTACTGTCTCTTCATATCATGGTTATCATATCATACCTAGTTTCTCCCGGGTTGATCGCTGGCCAAGCCTAGAATGGCCCCGAACCACTCCGGGTTAGGTGACTCTGTGTTTATTTTTCCCCATCCCCCCGTTTCCATCCTGGTCCTATCACAGTTTAATCAATAACCCCCTAATATGTCTAGGGGTACACACACAAAAAAAGTAAAAACATTGTGGTATTAAAAAAAAAAATCAACTGCACATTAGCCATTAAAAATATTAACTGTTTCATGCTTAGAGTGAAACAAGAGGATCATTTTAAATTTGAGGGATCCAGGAAAGCTGAAGCAGTCAGGTAAAATATTGTGAAAGTGGTGGACGCTACATAGAGTTGATAACATTAAATGAAATGAACAGAGTCTCCTCCCAAAAAATACCGCCTAGGTGGGAAGAAGGGGATCTCCGGAAGCTGCATCTCTCTTTAATTTCAGCTCCTATCTGGAAGCAGGGGGTTCCCGGAGCTGAAATTAACGAGGTTCAGCTTCAGAGACCCTTTGCTTCAAATCTATAACTCTAAAAAAAGAAAATGTATCAAAAGGAAGAGAGGATTGCTGCTTTAATGTGTCTGATGCTTGTCATGATCTGATAACACTGGGACCTCTAGTGGACAACAATGAAATAAATAGGTGAATTGAAGCATTCGTTATAGTGGATTTTTTAAATTTTATTTGTTTACCTGATCCATGGTCTCTTCTGGCCAGATTTGTGCCTAACAAATTCTATACACAGTGCTGCAATATTACCCATATTAGAAAAATATAATTATTAAGAATTCCTATTTATTGTTTATACATTTGACTCTGAGTTGATTAGCAACTTTAGAGGTCCAGCATGAAATATGTTTTTCCATGTAAAATAACAGGATGCACTGCTTACCATGTTCTCTACTATTCAGCGTAGTTTGTAAAATAGTTAAATGCCTAGACAGCCACATTTCAGAAAGCTACAGTAGAAGCAACACGTTATTTGATATAGCAATCTTTTTTGTGTATAGAGGGAATCTTCCTCTGAGGCTCAGGTGGAAAGTGTATATTTTATCTCTTTGAGGTATCGTTTGTATAAGGATTGGTTATCCTGAATTGAGAGGCAGCATCTTTAAGCATAACAATTGGACTATGGGCAAATAATACAAAGACTTACCGCATTTACTACAATATTAATACAATATAATACACTCTAAATATTAATTGTTGTTTGGAACCACTTTTTTTAAGCTCCTCATTTTGGTTCATGTCATAAGACCATAGCATTGGTTTTTATATAATTTCTTACACATTGCAACGTTGTATTTTGCATTTGGGCTATTTAGAGCCACCCATTCCACTGTTTTACATCCCCATTCCATGCACACCCCCATCAGCTCTTTCCCCATCCACCATTTTTTTGTTTACCAACATTTTTTATTTAGACATCATTCTGGCAGTTGATACAATTAGCGCACCCATTTACTGTATATGTTTGCATTACAAGGACACTAGAGAAGATTGACCACATGGTATGATCTGCAGTTTATCAAACTGGGAACATCAATCCCTTCTTCATTCTTACATCACACAAATGTTGTGATTTTTCCATGACCAACTGTACATGCTTTTTCGTGCATCCATAAAACCTTTTGTTTTTTTTTCTGCCAGCCATCCATTAGTATTATTTGCCTGTTCGCTTTTTAATTCACTAAATGCTAATTTCATTTTCAGATTTGATGCTTTGGTAGATACAGTATAATGTAGATATAATTTTGGAATTTTTAAGCAATGCTTCTATAATTATATTGTCCTGAGTATATTCCAGTGTGTGTGTTTTTTTTTTAAAATACTATAGAGAATCCTTAGACAAGATTAACTTTACTACAGTAATTAACAGAACATACATTGTGAGTGGTTTGGTATTTGAATAGCATAGTAATGAGTAATTGGATGTCTCTTCCCTTGAAAAAGATTGAATGTTACATGTATACCGGGTCAGACCAGTATATCCTTATCTCTATTAAATAAATTGTATTACTTAGATTTCCACTGTAGGGCAAGGGATATTTTAGTATAGAAACCCTCCTGGATATCGAACCACATGAAAATAACTTTAAATGGTTGCCAAAAGGAAGACCTCTCAAGACACATGAGTATTTGTTATGCTCCTCCATTAATTGGTGAAGGAGATCTGAGAATAAAGATCCTTTATTCGTACAATTGGGTCTATGGCTGGAATATGAGAGGGACTGAGAGCATCCAATACAAGAAAGGAGCCCCATCTATGTTGGACAGACGGCTAGAGGCTACTGTATGTTTTGGGACATGGTGACATACTGGGAGTTGTAGATGCAGGAACACAAATCGACGCTGACAGCGGAATTAGATCAGTTGCCTTCAAACCCAGGTTGCGATGCAGGTTGCTGAGGACACACACAGCAGGGTTTAGACTGCAGGTAGCAATATCAGATAAAATTGAACACCTAGGTGATCGATGGTGCGCTTGGTGTTAAATTGGGTTTCTTTCGGATTTATATAGCAGTATACCACTCTCAGTAATTCAATTTAAATTTGTACCAAATACTAAAAAGGTAGAAATATGTCTAAAAATTATATACTTAAATTCCATAAAAATAGATAAAAACACATATAAATCTTAAAACATCCTAAAACTTTGTAATAACCACTGATAGATGTACCCTGTGAAAAAAACGCAGCAGCGTGCACCAAGCTGAAGTCAATAAATTAAATACTTAAATAGTTAGTTTGCACAATCCATATGAAGAGAGGAAGATATAGGTCTGTAGTTCTTTGTTCCAAACTAAAAAGTCCTTCTTTCAAGTTTTTTGATTGTTTTGTAGCACTATGAATGCAGCCCCAAATCCAGGATCACCAATCCTCGTAGAAACACCTCGAAACACAAAGAAACAACATATGGGGTGCTGACATAGAAGAAAGTTAAACGCAATTTCTTGAAACAAAATTGTTTTAAAAATAACTCACATAAGTGTTGTTAATTTCAGGATGCCTGCAGCTGGAGTCCTTGTAAGGCTGAGGCCCCGCATGCTACTGTGGCGGACGCTGCAGGGACGAGAGCCCTCCCCTCAATGGTGCCGGGCCCGCTGCGAGAGGGGGCCACAGCGCTGTGGCGAGAGTTGACGCTGATGCTCACCTGATCAAGCATGAGCGATTTCATGGACATGCAGGCGAGCCAGCGTCCGCGATCGGGAGGCAGGTGGAGGCGGGGCAGTGACGTCGCTGGGCCAATCGCCCGCGACACACCAACGTCACGGCGCCGTGACGCTGCTTCGTGCTGATTGGATGTTTTCAGCCGACAGCGCGCTGAAAAACAGCTTTGGCTGAAGGTTGATAAATCCAACTCCAGAGCACACCTGCGGGCGCTCGCATGAGCCCCCTCTAAAGACATCCATTGAGGATGCCGAGACTCAGCGCGGAGCGTCCGCACAGCTCAGCGCTGCTTGTCCTTCTATGGACGCAGCCTAAGCCTGGATTCCAGAGAACCTTTGTTGCCACTGTGCATTCTGCCTCCTTCAGTGCCTCTGTGTCCTCTGGGTCCTGGGCTCTGTCAGGGTGGTCTGGGCTTGATGGGGCACACAGCTATGTGGCACTGCTTGGATATGCTTGGCAAGGAGCCATGTGGGCTAGAAACGTCACCATTTTTATTAATATAGTATTGAATGCATTAAGTTTATACCTTTTTACACTTTTGACAAGTGCTGTGAATTTTTGGATATTGGATTCTTTTGTGGACTGGTCTGATATTTCCGGTTTATCTTCTGCTACCACAGGCAGATAATTTGTTTGGGTTTATATTTTTCAATTTTTTCGAGTCTTGCAGATCTAAATTCCCTTTTTGTATGGGTGCTGTAGATATCGTTATCACATGAATGTAGTATCCACTCAGAGTTATTATATTGTTTAAATGACTATCTGTTTTTGAGCTTTCTTGTAGCCATTTTCTGTAACAATGTTATATCGTGGCAATTAACGACTTTTGTGTGTGTCTAAATGCAACCGTGTATGAAGATTTTGAATGTGATGCATCTGACGTCACAGGCGCGCAAGGATTTAAAAAGGGACTTTTACACTACACCCTCAGGATCCCACGAGGAAGATGCATTCGCAAAGAAACGCGTAGGGCGGCAATTGATGAGACAGGACAGAAAGAAGAGAACACTGACCATCGGTGTTTCCAATCCTGTGGAGGTCTGATTAAGGAAGCAGTAGTGTATAGAATAGTGTTTCTCAAACAGTGTCGCGAGGAAGTGTCAAAAGGGGTGCAGCAAGATTTCCCAGTTCTCCCAGGCCAGGGAGTAAGGCGAATAACTGCTAGGGGACAGGACACTTTCCTACATCCTTATTGACTGATGCTAAGTAATAAGTAAGTATAACAAAGAGGATTTGTAGCTCAAATCAATCATATGAGACAATGGTGTATTAGGTAGATCCTGCACACATATCCCTAATTAATTGCCACATGGGAATGTTGAAAAACCCCTTTATAAAAATCCCTTTGTCAGGGGGATGTAACACTGACCATGTATAGCTTAAGTCCATCATATGAGACAATGGTATATTAAATAAATCTTATCTATACATCATCACGGAAGTGTATACAAAAGTTTCACGTTTTCCAGGTGGGTGTCACATTCGATCATTATATATCAAGATTTCTAAAGAAATGCATAATAATTACAGATGCAGCAGGTCTAATTACACCCGCTGTCGTGTTAGCGTCGCCCCTTTTCCAATTTTTTTTTTTCATACGGCTGATGCATTTTGAATGGTTAGAAGGATGGCACATTTAATATAAGATGTGTTTTCTATTAAATTTGTGTATTCCGGTGGGCGTTGGCTGTACTTTGAGTTGCACCTGTGGTTTCTTTCCATTAGCGTGTTAGTTGTATACCACTTTGTATGAGTATTTATTAACCTGATGAAAGGTCCAGGGTTGGACTGCATTTCTCTCTGCTCCTGGCAAAATCGCCGCCAGCCGCCTGCGCCCCCCAAAAAAATCTTGCGCCCCCCAGTTTGCGCACCGCTGTCCTATAGGACTGTCATTTAAATACCCTTTTAAACCTACTACTGGTTACCAAGTAATACTGGTAACTGCACCGATAAAGCTCCAATACTGTAAAAAAGAGAGTTACTTATGGGGATTTCTGTTACTTACTTACCTGGACCCGGCGGATGGGGCTGGGACCAGCACCGGGTCGGAACCGGCACCGGGTAATTTCAGAGCAGCTGAAAAAGACACTTACTTTCAGAACTAGTCCATGTTCAGAGGACTGGACTAAAGTGTTGGTATTAACGGAATCACAGGAGTGCAGCCACAGTCTCCCCTTACATATCGGTATACTACTAGGGATACCATACTGAAATATTCCCAGAACCCTACTTATATGAGCCATTATTGGTGCACCATCACTGATGATGCTATACTGACCTCTAGACGGGTTTATTCATAGCACGGTAAGCCAATCATTAACTCATTGGGAAGAAGTCAAGATTGTGGGCAATATCAGACCTTATGGCAAACTGACAGCTTTTGTTTGTCCTTAGTAAATCCAGTACCATGTACTGCATAGCCTGCTTCCTTGTACCGAAAGAAAGACTTTCCTGGTTTCACGGAAGCCAGTAATTTTCATATCGCTTTTGTGCCTTGTTTTTCGCATTACATATGCTCTTTGTTTTTACAGGTATGTCAGCGATAACAAGAAGTGTTCTAATATTTCATGACAAAATTGTGAATTACTTTTTTGTTTTTGTTTTGGCCCTTGAGTTAGATGACCAGTTGGAAACCGTAACCTTACAAGTATAAAAAGTGCCTCCTCTGTTTTAGGATACAAGCTGTATACTGTATATGTGGTTTGCTGCCTGTGTGTAGAGTTGTGCCTACAGATTGCCAGTAGAATTCTCTGCCTTTCTCTGACCCCTAACTTCCTTTGTCTGTCTCTGTGATTTTGATTACATCAGGCAGGGGGGGGGGGATCTGAGAAATTTCATGGATGAAAAAGGGGTCTCGGCATAAAAAGTTTGCTCACCCTTGTAATAGGAAGTCACAACCAACGATCTTGCAGCTTCTTATTGGCCTGAGACTTGGTAGACTTTTTCAAGATTAGAGACAAATATAATGAACAGTAGAACGGCGCCTACGCCAAATCCTGTCAGCATGAGGCATGTCACCAGTGGCGCCATAGGACACGTCACAGGGGCGGGGCCTAAGACCGATCCTCACACAAACCTTATTGTTTTTTTTATCTTGACGACTAAAGTGTTAGGGCTGTTATATAGAGCAGGGTTTCCCAAACTTTTTTTTTCCGTGACCCGGTTATTTTTGAACTTCTCCTTCGTGACCCACTAAAAATGTTATCGCCTATAGGGCCTGCACAGACACACACACAGTCACTGATACACACACATTCACTGATACACACACAGCCACTGACACACGCAGCCACTGACACACGTAGCCACTGACACACACACACTGATACACACACAGTCACTGATAAACACACACGCAGCCACTGACACACACACACACACGCAGCCACACAGAGACACTGCTACACACACACACTGATACACACACAGAGACACTGCTACACACACACACACAGACACTGCTACACACACACAGACAATGATACATACACACAGACACTGATACACACACACACGGACACTGATACACACACACACACTGATACACACAGACATTGATACACAGACACTGATACACACACACACAGTGATACTGATACACACACACACAAACACACACACACTGATATATACACACACACACACACACACACACACACAGACACTGATACAGATACACACACACACACAGCCACTGATACACACACACAGACACTGATACAGATACACACACACACAGCCCCTGATACACACACACACACACACACACTCGCTCTCCCCTATACGCACACAGACACAAACAGTGAATTACAGGCAATGACGGATGTGAGTGACTGGAGGGGGGGGCAGGTACTGGGTGGGTGGGAGGGGGGACTGGGTCGGGACTGGGTGGGTGGGTGGGAGGGGGGACTGGGTGGGTGGGAGGGGTGACTGGGTGGGTGGGAGGGGTGACTGGGACTGGGTGGGTGGGAGGGGGGACTGGGTGGGAGGGGGGACTGGGTGGGAGGGGGGGCTGGGTAGGGGGGATGGGGGACAGGGAGGGGGACTGGGACACTTGGGTGGGAGGCAGTGACTGGGTGGGTGTGTTGGAGATGGTGGGTGAGTGACTGGGTGGGAGACAGTGGGTGGGTGGGTGACAGTGACTGGGTGGGTGACAGTGACTGGGTGGGTGACAGTGACTTTGACAGTGACTGGGTGGGTGGGTGACAGTGACTGGGTTGACAGTGACTGGGTGGGTGACGGTAACAGTGATTGGGTGGGTGACAGTGACTTTGACAGTGACTGGGTGGGTGGGTGACAGTGACTGGGTGGGTGACAGTGACAGTGACTGGGTGACAGTGACTTTGACAGTGACTGGGTGGGTGGGTGACAGTGACTGGGTGGGTGACAGTGACTTGACAGTGACTGGGTGGGTGGGTGACAGTGACTGGGTGGGTGGGTGACAGTGACTGGGTGGGTGGGTGACAGTGATTGGGTGGGTGGGTGACAGTGACTGGGTGGGTGGGTGACAGTGACTGGGTGGGTGACAGTGACTGGGTGGGTGACAGTGACTGGGTGACTGGGTGGGTGGGTGACAGTGACTGGGTGGGTGACAGTGACTGGGTGACAGTGACTTTGACAGTGACTGGGTGGGTGACCGTGACTTGACAGTGACTGGGTGGGTGACAGTGACTGGGTGGGTGGGTGACAGTGATTGGGTGGGTGGGTGACAGTGACTGGGTGGGTGACAGTGACTGGGTGGGTGACAGTGACTGTGTGGGTGACAGTGACTGGGTGGGTGACAGTGACTGGGTGGGTGACAGTGACTGGGTGGCTGACAGTGACTCGGTGGGTGGGTGACAGTGACTGGGTGGGTGGGTGACAGTGACTGGATGGGTGGGTGACAGTGACTGGGTGGGTGGTGACAGTGACTGGGTGGGTGGGTGACAGTGACTGGGTGGGAGTGACAGTGACTGGGTGGGTGGGTGACAGTGACTGGGTGGGTGGGTGACAGTTTTGACAGTGACTGGGTGGGTGGGTGGGTGACAGTGACTGGGTGGGTGACAGTGACTGGGTGGGTGACAGTAACTGGGTGACAGTGACTGGGTGGGTGACAGTGACTGGGTGGGTGACAGTGACTGGGTGGGTGGGTGACAGTGACTGGGTGACAGTGACTGGGTGGGTGGGTGACAGTGACTGGGTGGGTGGGTGACAGTGACTGGGTGGGGGACAGTGACTGGGTGACAGTGACTGGGTGGGTGACAGTGACTGGGTGGGTGGGATGACTTACCTTGCCGCCGGACGCTTTCCCCTGCTGCCCGGGACGGGAGGTGGGCTTGGGGGCATAGGAGGTGGGCTTGGGGGCACGGGAGGGGGTGGCACGGGAGGTGAGATCGGGAGGGGGTGCCCCAGGAGGTGGGCTCGGGAGGGGGTGCCCCGGGAGGTGGGCTCGGGAGGGGGTGCCACGGGAGGTGAGCTCTGGAAGCGGGTCGCGGGAGGTGAGCTCTGGAAGCGGGTCGCGGGAGGAAGCAGGCCGCAGAGGAGCTGGTACTTCCTCCTCCGTCCCATGTTGGAGGTCCCGGCTTGCCCTGTGCATGCGCGCGGGACCGCGGGGGGAATCGCTGCTATTTTTTTTAACTCGAGCGGGAGGGGCTGGGAGGAAACACCGCGCGGCCAGCCTCGCTGCGACCCGGCAATTTTGGTGCCGTGGCCCGGTGCCGGGTCGCGACCCACCATTTGGGAAACGCTGATATAGAGCATGCGGCCGTGCGTGCCTATGCGATCGTGCATGCACGTGCCACATGCTTTTTGTAAATATAGTGAGAGGGGCAGTATACTGGGAAGGTACAGTGTGTGTGTTTGTGTGTGTATGTATTATATGTGTGTATATGTGTGTGTGTATGAGAGAGTGTGTGTGTGTGTGTGTGTGTGTGTGTGTGTGTGTGTGTGTGTGTGTGTGTGTGTGTGTGTGTGTGTGTGTGAGTGTGTGTGTGTGTGTGTGTGTGTGTGTGTGTGTGTGTGTGTGTGTGTGTGTGTGTGTGTGATTTATTATTTATTTAAAAAAAAACACTTGGTAAAAATAAAATATTTATTAAGTTTGTGCAGACTCACAAGTACATACACACATATACATACATACACATGCATATATATATATATACACACACACACACACACATATACATACATTTAGCGCCGGTCGCGGCGCGAAAAGATTATTTTCCCCGTCTTCCCCGCTCCCCTCTCTGTGCCGTGCGCGGCCCTCGTATAGAACTCACATCAGCCAACTAAAATTCCGCGCGCGCGCCCGGCGTTTCGCGCGCCCGGCACTATAGAACGTGCCTTAGATCAGGGTAAAGCAGCAGATGTACCTTATCTAGATTTTAGTAAGACCTTTGACACTGTCCCACATAGAAGACTGATTAACAAGTTGCATTGCTGAGCATTGAATTGTAAGGTGGTAAAGTAGATAAGACATTGATTGAAGGATAAGCGACTGGTGCTGTTTAATATCTTTATTTGTAACATTACAAATAATGTTGAAGGGGAAGTATGATTTTTATGATTTAGAAGAATAGTCGTGTGTGACAACTACATTTCTTAATGCTAAAAAGTGCAAAATCATGCACTCTATTCACAAACTTAAGGCAAATGTCAGCAGAGAGGTATGGATGCCACTTAATATATCGTTGGTAAGACTTCATCTAGAGTGCCGTGTTCAGTTCTGGAGACCATATCTCCAGAAGGAAATAAATGAGATTGTTTGCAAAGTACAGCTACTACAGTAAATGGTGCATGGTGGCCTACATCAGTGGTGCGCAACTCATGGGTCCGACCCCCTTGGAATTGGAAAATTCAATGGGGGTTGCCAAAGGAACCCCGCAGCACAGCAGCCCATATATCCCTCCCTCTCTCCTCCCCCCCATCCCATCCCTATCCCCTCCCTTTCCCCAGGAGAAAAAAAACAGCTAGAAGTTAGCACTTAGAACGCTCGCTGCGTTTAGCCTGGAGAGATAATTGAATTGATCTGGGTCCAAAAAGTACGTGACACCTGGCTACAACCGCTACATTCAACATTATAAGCGGGATTACCACCTTTTTGAAGCGTACCATCACTTTAATTACCATCACTATACTCCTCTCCCTACACTAACTTAGCGTGGATACTTTCAGTGGTCCCACTACCACATATTGGATTTGAGCACTGATTTATTACTATTTAATAATTATTTTATCTATCACCTCCTATGTGGTATTCGTTTGGTGATATATTCGTTTGTCTCCCCAATATTTTATATTGAAGATTGACTACCAATGACAGTTATATTTTAATTGTACCCACAATACTTTACCTTACCTTAGAGAACGAGTGCGAGATTACAGGGGCTCTTTTTATCTTGCTTAGGCAAGATACCTGTTCTTAAAAGATCATTACATATCTACCGAAAAGATAAAGGATAAAGTTAGCTAGTCAAAAGTACAAACTTTGGCATATGATTGCTTCATTTTTGCAATGCAAGAGCGGCACTTAAGAACGTATTACTATTTACTGAAGTATTTGGTGACCATATGGTAGGAAATGTGGACTGCAGGGTCATTAGTTCATTCTGTATCTAAGGTACATTGCTGCAATTGTTACTGAAAATCCACAGATTTGCAATTATCAGTATGTTTAAAATAGCACTAAACCATATTAGAATCGAATGTTAAAAAGCATATCACTGACCCTCTTTTTTTGTATATTGCCTATTCCCATAAAAATATAACATCAGGCCTGAGAACAAAGATAATTGTTCTTTCTTGTCAACAAGTTTTTTTGTTTACTATTTATTTATATTCTGTACATTTTGAAATATCTTGAAATTAACTCAAGCACAAAATGTCAGCCAGCGTTGTATGTGAACACACTGAATATTTAAAATATAGAAACCGTAAAAGAGAAAAGCGAGAAACAATATTACGAGAGGAAACACAATGGATCAACCTACTGTTATATAAATATTATATTGTACATAGATCATCTTGTATCCATCACATCCTGTATTGTATTGATTTGAAAATTAAGGTACAAAGTGTATTATAATTATTAATGGCATCATTCGACCATTCTTATGTACTGTATGGAGGTAGTATAGGTCCAATCCAGTTAGCAAAAATGGCCTTTTAAGTGTACTGTATATGTATGTATGTATGTACTGTATGTCTTTATTTATATAGCGCCATTAGTGTACATAGCGCTTCACAGCAGTAATACACGTGACAATCATATAAATAACAAATAATACAAATAACAGATCATGGGAATAAGTGCTTCAGACATAAAAGTAACATTTCAGAAGAGGAGTCCCTGCAATCTAATTGGTAGGGAGAACGTACAGAGACAGTAGGAGGGCGTTCTGGTATATTGTATAGTTCAGAATGTCTTCCATTCTACTGAAGAATGCCATCATTTATTAGTACATAATATTCATTGCAATAAATCAGTGCATGGATTAAGAAAACCAACTGCTGTGTCGATATTCACACGGAGAAAGCGGCCGTGATGATACGTGTTGTCATATGCACCACTAGAGCCTTGTTATTCGCAGTTAATGTGCAGCGTATAATATTGCATGATTGGGACAAGTAGAGTCCCACTATGGAGGTTAAGGCAGTCATTGATAGTGACTATCTACATAAAACCAACAATGCCTTATCCATACATTGGCATCTATGGATGTGAAGGTCTGCATGGTTATCAAATAAGGAAGGAGTTTGATTGGGGATCGTCTGTATCTGACACAGCATGTAATTCACAAACCATATATTATAGCACATCATTTCATTGCCTTTGGACACTCTTTTTGTTGTGCTTATGGGTATAGGACAGCTTTTTTAAAATATTTGGTGATCTGTTGTGGATTATTAAATGTGCGATATATGGTATATTTACTGGCCTTTAGTGTGTAATTATATTGAATCTCCATTTGGAGCAACATTTATCCACTCAAGTTTTTTCTTGCCCCTCTCCTTTATACAATTAGAGATCGCCATCTTGTTATATAGCTTTCTGCAGCATTTTTATTCGTCTTGTCTTACTTATAATTTATTAAATAAATGTACTATTTTTCATATCCACACTGTACAGGGTATCCCTGTAGACGTCTTTGTGTTATACAGTAATCTCCACAGTAGTTGTAGCCCTACATACTGTAGCATGTGACCCATTTTGTTAAAAAGGTGGTTTCCTCCCTTTCGTTCTCCTTTTTCTTTGACTGCTATCAAGCCAACTATCTATATTACCAAATATCATGCCTTCAAATCCTGGTTCAAGTGTTTTTTTTTAATTATAGATATTTTATTATTTAAACATCCCAATATATTACACAATACAGTGCATCATATCAACATTTCGCATTTTACAATGGAGACATACAGTAATGTTACTGCTGATATGATGCAGTAGTACTGAATGTGGAAAAATAATAATGAGAGGAACCCAGCTCCTCTTTCTAAACGTCAAGTTTCCCCGCCCCCTCACTGTGGTAGGGGTGGTAAATTAGAAATGTGTGATCTCTAGGGTCTGATGTGGAATGAGCCACTTTGCCTACTGTACCTGGGTCTCCATTGTCCCTGGGTAATGACCATCACCAGGTGGGTCCTATTTCACCGTGCCCAGTCAGATGGGTGTGAACACATAAAGACGAAAGGTCCCTAATGAATGCAATCCAATCAGATGGGAGAAGGTTGACTTTTACAAATTAAGGAGCTAGGCTCTTCTCCTTTGTTTTCTCTTATTATTAGCATTTCCTTTATAAGTAATAATTCAGATCACCTTTAGTGATCGGCATTATAATTGTTTCACATGATTCCCCGGGAGTCCTGAGGATCAAATGCAGTTTATTGAAGAAAACTTTTTTTTTTTTTAATACTTCATTTTTATTACTTTTTTCAGCCTGTAAAACGGGAAGTATAAATATCAATGTCAAACAGCAAATCTAACAAATAAAAATAATACAAAAAGAAAGAAGGGAGAAGTAGAAAGGGAAGTTGGGACAGGGGGATCCAATTATAATATATAGCCATATTAACCCACTGTACTAAAGGTATCAGCTTTCTAGTTCCCAAGGACATCATGCAATCATCAAGTCGGTTAAGGTAAAATTAAAGCCCAACCTGCTGCAGTGGGGACAAGGGGGAGGATATTTCTAAACGTTCTGAAACCATGCAGGGGACAGTTCTTAAAACATTTATAGGTTAAAAAGCAGTTGTGCGGCTGTTTGTGCCTTACAGCAGGGGTGCGCAAACTTTTGTTGCTGCACCCCCCTGCCTGCTATCCCCAAGTGCTTGCACCCTCCCCCCCCCCCTCACCTTAGTGCGGGGCATGTGAGCCACGGTGTCATTTGACACCGCGTTGCCATAGCCAGTCTCACCCCCCCCAGTTTGCGCACTCCTGTCTTACAGAAATAGAGAGTGAGGTGACCTAAGTTTTAGAAAGGAGATGGTTTATGAAATCCTTCAAGTGGCCAGCAAAATATGCACTATTTCAGTTTAGCAGGTTTTTGGTATTTTGAATATGCTTATTGCAATTTTTCCATGATGTGAAAAGGTCAATGATATTACACAGCTTTCTTTTCCTACTGTATGACTGTAGCCCATCAATCTTAATCCTAGAAGATGTAGAGGTTTTCAGTGCAAATATAACGTTTGTCATAACATTTTACCTGCTATGCTGCTAATGTGGTTGAAAGGAAACTGTAATCTTTGAAATATTTACATCATTAAATAGCTCTTTTTGGCTGAAAATGGAAATGGTCATAATCATTCTGGGAAATGACATTTCCTGGTCTGCACACAAATATTCCTTTTCCTGTATTTTCTTTTCTTGAAAGTCATACAATATCAGAACCGTTTAAAATAAATCCGCCTCGTACAAACAGGCTTCACTCCACCGAAAAGGTTTAACTTTGAATCATTTTCAGAATTCAACAAGATTATTAATTGGACATTTACATATGTGTTTATAGCTCTTTCTACGTTGCTACAATTTGGAAAACGTGCACTATTGTTTTCTAATTAATAATGATTAGTGGCTGTGCAAAGGTTATTACATTTCGGAATAGTTTGGGGTCTGCGAGGTTTTACAATAGAAAGTTGCACTGCATTCACACATCATACAAAGTCAAACCTGTCTCTCTTGTATTATTCACAACATAAATGGCAAGTGGTAACCTTTGTTTGCAGCGAGGGCTTAGGCCGCGCGTATAGTGCCCGCTACCGGCGATCCGACGGGACGGGTGACGTCGCCCGTCGCTGCTAGCAAAAGTTATATTTCGCTTTGCGGCGGCGGCGCAGGCTTCCGAGCATTTGATTTGTTCAGGCGCTGTCACATGAGGCGACAGCCATTGAAAAATCAAATATTCCCAGCTTTCAAAGTCCACTCTGCCGCCGTTGCGCTTACTATATGCGCATGCGGTGGCAATATTTTTGGTTTTGGACAAGATGTGAAAGTGCCACATGTGTAATGAAACAGTTCAACAATTAATAATCAATTGCATGTCACTCACAAACTGAGGGGACGCAAGAGTGGAGATTTCAGAAAATGTGAGGACAGCACGTACATTTATAGGAGGCTAGGCTAAAAACAGATTATTATTGTAAGAAATATCAAAGGTCATATTGTTACTATTGCTATTCCTGAAATCGCTCTCTGTGCCCCACATGTTCTTGAGAAAATGCACTTCAGCATACAGACGTAACAAGACTTATTGTCCACAGCACTGTGGGCGAGCAATCAAAGGTCTGTGGCGCCGGCGGCAGTGTTTGCCGGTCTAAGACATTTGGTTGTGGCCGTTTTCACGCAACCAGATCTCTGCCGAGATTTAGCTGCCACGAGACATCTCTCCGACGGCCGCTTCGCCGCCACAGTAAGCCTGTAACTTTACCCCTTACCCTAATACCCCTAATCTTAACCCCTAGTACTAACGCTACCCCATACCCATAAAACCTCAACTCCTTACCCTAATACCTTAGCTTAAACACTCCCTTAAATTAGCTCACCTTATGTGAGAAGCGACTGGTGGCTGAGCATCCAGAAGAGCGGCTGCGGAGTATTGTTCCTCTGTGGTCAAATGCCGGCGGAGACTTGGTCGTGCCGAGAAGTCCGCAACCAAATGTCCGATTCCGGTGTCTTCCGCAACTGCACTGCGGGGGCGGGGGTTCGTGCTTCTCAATGGGAACCCTTCTGTGCCACAACTATTGCGGTCGCTGTACCAAAGATATTAAGGGGCCTATGCACTAAAGCTTCATTAAAAAAAATCGCCGGGCCATTTAAATCACCGTTTTTATGAGCATTGCTATCACGGTATTCAGAAAGCTTTGATTACCTGTCATAGCAAAATTCACAAAACGGGCGATTAGCCGATGATCTGATGAACGACCCTCTGCAAAGGCCTTACCCGGCGAGTTGTATCTGCTACAGAGAGAGCTGCCCTGAGAGAGCCGTCTCTCCCTGTGCAAATCTTGCCCAAAATGTATGTGTATATTTTGTTAATAGTTTAGATGAGCAGGGGGAATCCTGAGCTGAACCGCATTGGTTTCAGCCTCGGGGACCCCGTACTTCCCCAGATACAGGCCCTCTTATGGGGTGCCGGTATCTCCTATGCATTTTATTCCCACGGTCACGTGACGCTGAACTTTAAATGCATAGGATATACAAGCACCCCATAACAGGGCCTGTATCTCGGGAAGTAGGGGTCCCTTAGGCTATCCGCTATGGTAATGAAGTTTACTGTAAATGCATTTTTATTGCATAGGATTCATGCAAGGGGTCTCTGGTGCTAATATGAATGGATTTCAGCTCCAGAGATTCCCAGCATCAATCCTATGCAGGAAAAAATCATTTTTTTTCTAAGTCTCATCTCTCCGCTTCTCTGCAGTTTTCCAACACCTTCACGCCAACTTTTTCTGGCGTGATGATTTTGTGATAATATCACCATTCTAGAGCAGTGATAGGCGTTCATAGCCTAATCACTGCTACTAGAATTGTGTGAGTTTATGAACATGCCGAAAAGTGTCGATAAGTGGCTTATCACCGCAGCCTCAGTGATTTTTTTATGAGCAATTTTTGGGGGCGATTCAGTCTTTTATCACCGCTTACTGAATAGCAGTAGGCATTTTGGGTGATAAGTGGCTTATGAACGCTTACTGCATAGGCCCCTAAGTTTTGCTACATCTGTACACTATTTTACCATCTTGTGCTTAGGAAGGTCACATGTTCCGTCTCTATAAACTGCAAGTTATGTTATGGTCCTTAGTACTCAAACTCTATTTATGTATTCTCAAAACTTGGACATTAAAATAATATATCTAAGGATTAGACAGTATGTATAACTATGTATTTGTTAAAAGTATTTTACAACAATACGTAACAACCTTGCTTTCTTTTTTTCTTTTTAGGTAAGTTTGCCAATTATTCCATCTGCTTTGTATCAAAGAAAGGTAGGGTGTAAATTAACTGTATTTTTGTTTTAATATAGATGTACAGTAATTACAGGCATTAAACATTGCATATGTATTTTCAAAAACATTTATACATGTATAATATTTATATTAATCTGTTACTTTATTTAAAAATATGGGCAGAGTGGGGATGTAATCTCTCGTTGCGCTCGACCCAAAGATATCTCATCCGTGCACCTTTTACCTATATAGCCCTCTCCAGTGTTAAACCTTTTTCACTCATCTCTCCCTATGTACGGAACGCTCTTCCACTCAATATTCATCAATAACCCCAGATGCATTTTACCTCCCTGACTTGAAAAGATGTACAAACTTTATTATCATTATGTTCCCTTTCACTGATGAATTGTTTTGTTGTGTGTATATATTGTGACAAACGGCTCCCTCAGGTGGTTATGCCGTCTGTTTGGGCTTGCTATAACACGGACTTTCAGGGTAGGCAGATAGAGGACGCGTACCACAGTGTTAAGTTCCTTAGGCTTATGCTTGGTTTATTAGTCACAGTCAGTGGGACTGCATGGTTACATTAAAAGAACAGAGGTTATACAGTAATTTCACAAACATGTCATGGACATAGAGTTGGAAAATTGGGTACAGGGGATAAAATGGATTGTGAGTTTCTGATTGAAATAGAGAAGCTTTAACATCACCAAGCATCACCAAACGGCTCACACCCTTTGGCTGCGCAAAAGGCTGTCTGCCTTTGGGGTGACACAGATGTACACTGAAGGGTTCAGGTTGAATGCAGCTGCGAATACAAAGTTCTTGGTTCTAACATACCAGTGGGTGGGGTTGACGTTCCACAAAGTAGAAGCAAATGTTAACCCTTAGCACACTTGTCCTGTGAAGAAGGGAGAAGCTCTTAGGGAACCCCATCAGGTGTCCACCTTTGGGGCGACACAGATGTACACTGAAGGGATTATGTTAGCTGACAGCAGGCCAAGCCTTCAGGCTCATGGAGAGAGAGAAAGAGACAACAGGAAAACAGCCTTATATACCTACCAATTAGCAGGGCAGGTGAAACTAAAGCAACAGACAATCTCTGGCCTGGATTTCCGATCAACAGTTTCAGCAATGGTGAAGCTGTGAGACGGATCACATTTACCCTGTGGCTGTACTTTCTAGCCTAAACAGGATAGAAACTGCCCAGTATCCTGGGAGCCCTATATATCCCATTTAGTACCTCTTCCTGGTTTCTGTCACATATATATATATATATATATATATATATATATATATATATATATATATGAACCCTGTTATAACACGGTGCTCAGGGTCCACATAATGAGACCGCGTTATAACCGGGATCGTGAAATGGCTGCCACGCGAGGATTTACCCGGCATCTGCAGCTCTCTCCTCTCTCCCTGCTTCATCAGGCTGCGTCCATGTGCACAGTGCACATCTCCAAGTTTTTTTTTTAATAACATTAACATTACTTTATTTATTGTGTGTAGGTGTGTGTGTCTGTTAGCAATAAAGCATTGAATGTTATTAAAAAAAAAAAACCTTGGAGATGTGCGCCGCGCTCTTGGACGCAGCACGATTAAGCAGGGAGAGAGGTGAGAGCTGCAGATGCCAGGTAAGTCCTCTCGCGGTTGCCATTTCGCTAAAAAAAAACGACAAAAAAAAACTTGGAGATGTTTTTAAATCGGGAGCCACGCTCAGACCGCATTATAAGCTGATCCGTGTTGTAGCGAATCGCGCTATAACGGGGTTGAGCTGTGTGGGTATGTATATATATATATAAATATATATACTAATAAAGAGTATTTTTACTTTCATATCATTATTCACATTTGGGTAACCGAGTGCTTCTTTAGCTGAGTTCTTTCTCTCCCTGGTTTTACTATTATTACAATTCTTAGCCCAACACCTACCCTACCAACGTATACTTCACTTCAGACTAAGATAACTTTTACTCAAGCTGAGCAGGAGTTGCACCCCTTTCCTTCCCCTACCCCCACTTTTCCCGTTATATATATATATATATATATATATATATATATTACAGTATGTGTTGATTTCAATAATGCACTCTATAATTGTCTTGTTAGTATAGAGGTGTGACAACACTCATGGTTTCTAAGGGTTTTGTCTAGGGATGCAACGTGTAATTTTCTACTTAGAAAATCATTAATGAAATATTTTTTATTAGTAGTATGGAGGTTTGTGTGAATGTTCTCCTTTTTCTCGTCTGTTTCTTCTTTTCTTTCTTTAATTGACGATCATTAGTCTCTGAGAACTGCAGCACCTCCTTGGTTTCCCTTGCAGGGGATTATTTTGTCTTCCTTATTGAGGGCGAGGGTGACATTTCCTCTTTTCGTTTTCCCTGTTGCAAGTTTCTGACTACTGTACTTCTTTTTTTCAAACACCAAAAATGTGGTGGAAATGTTCCGCATTATTTAGCATAAATACCTCCTCTGCAAAAAACTCACAAAATTCCCGAAAAAAGTATTTAAAAAAATTGCTAATGGTAAAACGACAAGTTAACACATCTCTACTGATTTGCCTTCTTAAGAAATCCACTTTTACTCCTACGTACGTACGTCTCCCAATGTGCCCCTTCGAGTGTAAGTTGTTCTGGGCAGACTGCTCCTTTGCTGATGGTCATTTACTTGCTGCTCTTACTTCCATTGTTTGTACTTTAAGTGTGGTCTTTTATAGGTCTGTTGTATAATGCTTATATAGCACACAGAATGGCAACCAAGTGAATCGATTGCTATACCACATGCAATGCGCTTTTTTTCCCCCACCTATATCAGGGAATCTGTATGGGCAATTTGGATACCTATATGAAAATCCCATGTGGGATTACCATGGCCTTTTATGGGTTAATGGGGCGAACCCACATAGAGAGTGATAATTTTCCTAATACACAGGATTGGGGGTGAGTCATCAGATGCTCAGCCCCACCATGTGTCACTTGAAGACAAGGATGTCAGAGTGGGTATATATAAAAAGGAGAAGGTTATGGAGGTGAGGTTCCTGGAAGAGTGAGGTGGATGAGCCTAGTTGTATATAGTTAAGAAGTTTGTTTCAGAGTATTTAGGACACACCAGTCCCCTGTTATTATGTTCTAGTTAGGGACAGTGCCCCTTCAGATCGGGTCCCAAGAGATGGCTACGGTGAACCCTGCGGGTCATAGTAGAGGAGGCATGCACACCACAGAAGTCCCCATGAGGGGGATCCCAGGGTGCCATAGGATGAGCTCTACAGGCAGATCCACACACGCTTCAGTTACAGTATGTCTAGGAGTGGCAGTTCAGAGACAGGAGTTGAGTGTCGGTCCCCCTAGCTATATTGAGTCAGCCAAGGCCAGAGAAGGGGACCCTATTGACAGTGCATAACGGGGATAGGTCAATTAAGTAGAACCAATTCAACTGTCCGACCTCCCCAAGGTGTTAAGTGAGGGTGCCTAGGGATGCAACCATCAAGACTATAGACAACCCATATAAAACTGATGACACCTATATGTACTGTATGTGTACTGTGAATAGATGAGAGGAGCCCTAGTAAAAGGGTGTCACGCTGTGCCCACCTCAAACTAGACGAGACCCTCAGTACTGAGGTGGGAATAGAGAAAACATAACCGACAGGCACGGGGATCCGGTCTGGAGGGTGCGTAGTTGAACTCGCCGGGTCTGGAGCAGAGAGAGTAGCGTAGTCATAATACTTGCCAAGGTGAGGGTAGGAGAAGTCCGGAACGTTGGAGGTACTAGTCGTTGAGGTCGGTGCAGGAGAAGGTAGAATGGTCGAGGTCCGAGAGCCGAGTTCAGGTTAGAAGAGTTGCGGAGGGTCGAGGATAGCCAAGGTCGGGGTTCCAGAGAAGCGGTGGTCCAAAAGCAAGCCAAGGTCGGTACACGGGAGATCAAGCAAGAAAAGGCAGGATATCTAGGAGACAAGAGAGGTAAGCACGGAACAGGAAGCTTATGCTCAGCCGATGTGCCAGGGGCACTGCTGAGCCTAAATAGGTGAGACGGTCCAATCCGAGGAGGCGGGACCGAGGAGTGTCAGTGCGGAGCCTGTCATAGGCTAAGGTAAGGAAGCCAGGTGGGGTGCTGAGGGCAATCAGTGCCTGTTGCCACGGAGCTCGGGTGCATGGCGCGCGCGTCACGTGCATGCGCTGCGCACAGAGTGCGCGCCGTGATCCGGAGGCGGGAACTCCTTCTGCGACACTAGCCCGCGTGCGCCCACGTGAGGACAACGTCCGGCGCGAGGAGGAGCTGTGCGCAGAGGAAGCGGAGTGTGCGTGAGACCGCGCGAGTCCAGGACTTCATCAGCGGCTGTTGGAGCAGGTAGGGGAACTGTGCGCCTGCGCGTGGCGGTGCGTGGCACCTGCTCCTGACAAAGGGGGAATAAATAAAGAGTGTTGTTTGTACTACAAAACTTTCTGGCGCCCATCATTTCCATCTTTACTACCTCATCCCCAAGCCGCACTAATCCTGCACCGTGAATAAGGTGAAGCCTTCTGTGTAGCCGGGAAGGGAGGGTTTCACATATAATAAATAAGAAATGTAAGAATATAAGAAATAAGTAAAGTTTTTGATTCAATGTGGAAAGCTAGAGTTCTAAACAAAAAATAAAAACAGGCCTCTGAACAATTTTTAGGGTAACTTATTTCTACTCCTTTGGCTTTCGTCAAAATTAGTTTGAAGGGATTACACCTTAAATTTAGAAATACTTGCTGAAGTAGTATTTGTATTTGTATGTGCATGTCCGTGATGACATACACGTTTTTGGTGTGCTGCTGCTTTTCTTAGTTATCTGAACAATGAAGGTAGGATTTCACACTAGATGGGCCGCAGAACAGATGTCCCGGGACTAGAATTTTGACCGGGCACCCCTCCCATGTCGATGTCCTTGCAAGCCCCACCCTTCACCCCACCTTGCAATCCTTCCCTCTCTTGTCATGTATTTCTCTTCCCCTCCCTCTGTCTCTCACTCTCCCCCCTCTCTTGTCACTCACTCCTCCCTGTCACT